>NC_056626.2:194807555-194917555 GCF_002870075.4 Lactuca sativa
ACAATGTTATCTAGTTTTCACATTTTTCTAGCAATATAAACATATGCGACATTCACATACTTTCGCATAAAGACCATAATATATTCTTTCAAAATTTTCGGATTTTGGTAATGTAAAAAAGACATTGAGACGTTACCAATGTCCAGAAAATTAGGGCTAAAAGGGTTAAGCCTATATGAACCATTTTTGGATATCTAGTGTATCTCTTTTCAAACGTCACACGCCAAACCCTATTGTCATTTGTGAATATCCAAAAAAAATATATATAATTATATTCTTTTGGATTTTGGATGTATTTGAAATAAATATATATTTTCATTATAAAGTAGTAAATTATTATTATTATTTCTCATACTGAATTCCATTTTTTTGGATTTTTTTAACAATTAAACATTTTATTCCATTAAGCATTAACAAGATAATTTATAGTTTGATCCCGTAAAGAAAGAGGTAACGACTCAAGGCTCAACATCACCACAATAATGAGGCAATTATTAATTCAAAGTTGTCCACATGTAAACCAAATTATTAGCAAACCATACTCTACCGTAAACAATTGACTATTAAAATAATTTGACCAAAATAACAATAAATTATTGAAATCGTACATCTAATTTGCTCAAATTAATTATATATTTGGTTCGTAATTATATTTTTTATTCGGACCGTTTTTAGGGAATGATTTTATTGAGTTTATCTATCTTCACAAACATATAAAGATTATTATCTTTTATATTTTCTCTAACATTTTTTTTAATTATTTGATTATTCTTTATTAAATAGAAAAAAAAAACATTAAATCATTTATAAAAACATGCAACCTACTCTCACCACCACCTGTCACAACAACCTCTATTCAACACCAACAACCAGAAATAACCTTCAAAATCTCAATGACCACCACCACATCACCTGAGTTCTTATTTTGAATTTTAGAAACTTACCATGAAACCAAAAACAAATTATCACAAACCCCATCAAAACCTAAGCCTAGTATGTTTGTAGTGACGGTGGAGGGGGAGATGGGAGAGAAGTGAGGAGTGAGCACATGGGTAGGGTTGCACGAAGAAGTAGGGGTGCAAACGAGCCAAGCTACTCGTGAGCTACTCGGGATCGGATCGATAAAAGCTCGACTTGAAACCGATTTTAAACGAGCACGAGCCGAGCTCGAGCTTAATATTAAGCTCGTTTATTAAACGAGCTTTAGCTCGAGCCTATGTCACTAAGCTCGATTAGGCTCGCGAGCCTAAACGAGCCTTTATATAAAATAATTTATTATTATTTTTTTATATTAAAATAAAAACATATTTCGGGATTAGGGATTTAAGGTATTAGTAAACGAGCTTCTTAACGAGCTCGAGCTGAGCTTAAGCTTATTTAGGCACGTCAGACAAAAAACGAGCCAAGCTCGAGCCTAAATCGAGCTTGTATAATTATTTACGAGCTCGAGCCGAGCTCAGTACAAGAAGCTCGAGTCGAACCAAGCTCGAGCTCGAGCCTTGCATAACTTAAACGAGCCCGAGCCGAGCCTGACCAGGCTCGGGCTCGGCTCGGCTCGTTTGCACCCCTACGAAGAAGAAGAGAGTGGTATACAAAAGAGAAGGTATATATATATATATATATATATATATATATATATATATATATATATATATATATATATATACTAGTCGTTTACCCGCGCTAAGCGCCGGGTGAGGATATTTTTTTCATAAATTATTATAGAGAAGATTGCTTCTTTTACACAAATAATTTAGGGATGAGAATTTGGCCCGAAAACCCGAACCGAACCGAACCGAATTAGACCCGAATAAGCAATTCGATTCGGTTTTCGGGTAATTAAATAAGTCTTATTCGGTTTTCGGGTTATTCGGTCCGGGTTACCCGAATAAGGGCTTATTCGGTCCAAATGGACAGAACCGAATATGAAACGTCACATTTTTTTTCCACCTGCACGATTGTTTATTCGGTCTTGTGTTCTATCAATCGTTACCCAAAATACCCACGTAATGTTTAATGTTTAACTTATATACTTATAGATAGTTTTTTAGGTGTTTTGGATGTTTAATGTTTACTGTTTAATATGTTGCTTAATAACTATATCTTAAGATTGTGGTGGTTGGATTTTACATTTTATATATCAAGAATAGTTAATCCGTGTTATTCGTGTTTATCATAAGCTACAAAATTCATACAAAATACAATATTTATAATCACATTGTAAATGTTATTTGGGTTATTCAGCTCCTTAATCATCTTGTACATGTTATTTGGGTTATTCGGGTCGGAACCGAACCGAACCGAATAATACTCGAACCGAACCGAAGTCGTATTGCTTATTTAGTTCGGTTTTCGGTTCATACAATTACCCGTATTCGGTTTTCGGTTTATTCGGGTTCGGTTCGGTTCCGACCCGAATAACATCCCTAAAATAATAAGTGAATTTGTTCAAGAGAGGTTCTTATAAAGCAATTAAATAAAGCAATTAAAATAAAATGTTTTTATGGGTTCTACTAAACATAATAAGTGAATTTGTTCAAGAGAGGTTCTTATAAGAAGTGTCAAAAAGAAAAACATTGATGAAATCCTTGTTGAAAACAAACTGTCATTAACAACAATGAGAAATCCATAAACCAATTGTCCTTACATATGTCCATGTCATTAACAACAATGAGAAATCCATAAACCAATTGTCCTTACATATGTCCATTAACATGTTTTGCAATTTATTATATAAATAACACTAAACTCTAAGAAACCAAAGTTTATAACATTATGTAATCATTTTTAGAATGTAGTTGCTAGTTTGTATTTTGTAGTAAAAATTAACGAAGCAAATATACATTAAATTTGGGTTCCTCACATGATCTGAAAGGGGGATTACTTCCATATTTCAATCCACCAGTTGAAGGTTAGAGGAGGCTCTAAAAATACCGCAGCAACAACAAAGAAATAACAACAATGATATAACCCAAAAACTCAACATAAGAGACACGAGGGGCCAAATGGTCAAAGTTTAAAGGCAGCAAGGGTTATTTGTAGGAAGTAGAGTAACATCTTCCTTAATCATTACCAAAAAACTTTCATTTCAGATAAATCACCACAAAACCATAATATCATATAATGTGTTTATGACTAATTGTAAGAAATGGTAATTTATTTCCATTTTTTACCAATAATAGAATTGTAGTTGGGCGATTCCTTTAAAAAAACTCTGATATCTTGACACTCTGATATCCAAAGCCTTTTAACTTTCACTCTTGTTGTAACAACCTACAAAATATAAAGAAAATCGAATAAAAATACTCGAGAAAGATTTTCAACCGCACCCTAATAAATTCCCATATAAAATTAAGTAGAGATACCAATAAATTATTGAGTAATCAGAAAAACACTTAATATTTCCAATCGTGGACACAAAAATTAAGTGAAAGAGATAGAATTAACCTCGAATGCTGGCATATATATCATGTACATGACAGAGTAATTCTTTAAATTTGGAGTTCATATTGGAGTTAAAAAAAGGTAATACTGTACTTTCAGTTATTTGTATACAATAGCATCCTAGTTTTATTTTTATTTTTTTCAATTAGACAAACGAAAGTCACATGCTATATTATAGAAAAACATGAAACTACATTGCTACATAATTTCTACAAGTGTTCATGTAGTTTTGTTAACCGTTGACAAACTGATGCACATTCCCCAAATCCATCCATGGTAAACATTTTCATCCAAGTACTTACATCCTTCATTACATAAGGATCTTTGAATACATAAATAATTTCACTCAAAGATTGATAAAAGCCAAAAAAACAATAGATATTTTGTTATAAAAGAGAGGTCTACCTGGCCAAATTGACCGTTAAAGAAATGAACTCATGTAGCCATTATGTAGGATAAAAATAGAATAAGTGAGAAATGATTTTATGAAAAAGGAAGCAACAATATTTCAAAGCCTTGAAATTTTAAGTTGCATACATTCAAGAATTGCATCAACAAATGGATTAACTACCATCTAAGCCCCTGACATTTGATACTTTATCTGAAAAAAGAAAGTAAATCAAAGTTAAAACGAATATAATGAGACAGAGAATATGGAACAAAACATGGTAGTTCATTTAAACAATGAAATTTGGTACCTTGTCGACAAATATTCCATCATCGAAGGATACAATTGGCATTCTTCTCTTCCCCTATAATTATTGATATACAAATAAACATAAAAAACATCATAAATCTCAAATTAGTCTTTGAAAAGAAAAAAACAAATCTAATTCAAAACTTGATATTTTTAACTAAAATCATTAATTTGAAAAACTGAAATGATCATGATTATGTTAGGTTTACTAACCAAAGTAGAATGAAATTTACCAAAAAAGCCTTTTTTGAACCTCATATAATCTGAAATTGAATTATTATGTAGAAATACAATCAATGTCGTCAGAATAGATAAACAATATCATCTTTGAGTAGTATACCACTAAAAATTCAAGTTTGTAGAACTCACTGTTGAAATTTAGGGTTCGAAATCATAGGTTGTCTCCTATCTGCATAAATATCAAGATCAAGAGTGAGTTTGGGGATTAAAATCGAGATAGAGAGTAAGATTAAGGGCTCAAAATCATTCCAAACACACATAGTCAAACAAAGGTGAAAATGAAAAGGTAACACAGAACAAATTAAATCAATATTTTCATTTCAGAGAAACCAAAAATCTAGCAAAAATGTTCACGAAAAAATACTTTTGGAAGTACCTGATAGAGATAAGCTTATCTAAGAACAAATCAAAGAGATTTTCAAATCTTGCAGATTTTCCCAATTTTATTTTACAACCAAAGAAACCTGAAAATGAAAAGATAACAAACAAATGTCACAATTTATCATTAATAAAAAAGTCGACCTTTTGGATATAAGTTTAAGGATTCCATCATCCTTTATTTCCTTAAGACTTCCATCAGCCTTCATGTTTCTGGACAATGTTAGACATAAACCACTGACAATAAAAAAATCCATTCGGTAAATTTTTGATGATCTAACCAACGATGATGGAGAAAAAAAGCTCCGATGGCTAAAAGAAACCCTAATATGAAATACCTGGTTGCAGGGTGAGGACAATGGTGCTGTTAGTGACGATGAGTGGTGGTGTCTGTAGATTAAGGGTTTAGAGAGAGAGACAGAGACAAATCGTGGTGGGGGTCATCAACGGAGAAGTGGTGCGAGAGATAATATTGGGTGGAGAAGGTGGGTTCGAAGATGTAGGTTAAAGGTAGATCTTTGGGTATCGGGATCATTGATAGCCATTAGTTGAGGATCGAAGATGTTGAGTAGCATTAGTCTCTGTTACAGATCTAAAAAATTAGAGGTTTGATTGATCTGTTCATCACCGCCTCCGTATGATAGGAAAGGGGCATCTTTGGTGGTTTCGATGTGAATAGGTTAGATGGCAGTGTGTGTTAAGGATTCCTAATACATTGTATTAGGGTGTAGTATATGATCCGTGTAGCGTGTAGTATAATACATATAATGCTTAATATGTTGTACATGAGGTAATATATGTTGTACCTCTTAATTTTCAAGAAATGAGCAATATCCTTAATAATATAGTAAAGATATATATATATATATATATATATATATATATATATATATATATATATATATATATATATATATATATATATATATATATATATATATATATATATATATATATATATATATTGAATGCATAACTAAATTGAAAGCAAAAACCAACAAACTTTTTATCTATTGTGAATTTAGATATCAAATTTCATAAGTGAATGTACATAAATATATTTAAGACAAATGTAAAAAAATATTATATGCATGTTGTATGCATTTTTTTTGAAATACAAGGTATATTTTTACTTATTTGAAAAAAAAATTATTATTTATTATTTATTATTTTTTTAATTAGGGAAATTATTCCTTACATTTTGAAATTAAAATTTTAAAAAAATATCTTTTTAAGGTATATTCACATTTTTTTGTGTGCATGCATTTTTTTTACAAAACATGCGCATATGAACAAACATTTTTTTAAAATATGTACATATGCACATGGCTATTTAAAAAAATGTTTTTGATCTCTCTCTCTCTCTCTCTCTCTCTCTCTCTCTATATATATATATATATATATATATATATATATATATATATATATATATATATATATATATATATATATATTGTAACACCCCAATTTTCATATATAGATTATACAACAAATAATCATTCCAACATCTCCCAATATCAATTATGAACTTACTTATAGACTAAACTACAGCAGAAGCAAAATAAAATAAAATAAAGTCTTCAACCAAAGAGCTTCAGGTGTTACGTCTTTGCGGAACTCCTTTGTCGTCTTATTGATCAATCATTCTCTCTAGCCTTCTTACTGCAACTTGTTAAATAGTTTCTTGGGTTGTACACATTTAAAGTTTCTAAAAGGGTAAGCCTAGGGCTTAGTGAGTTCGTGTTACACATGCATGTCCATCATTTAAAAAACAAAAGGTTTTATCATATAGTTTCAATAAATCATACGACAAAACATATCACCCGGTGACATAATTTAGGGGGAACAATTAATTATCAAGAGTAAGAACCAATCGTTCGTTTCCCTTCCCCTTGAGACAACCTATCATCCATCGTACTCAAGTATTTTTAAATATCAAAGGAAATGAGTATGATTCTCAATTCTCATCCCCGCCGATCACACACATCTGTCATGATCACGACAATTAAACTCCCACCTATTCCCGCTAAATATATCATACAGAAAAAAACACAAACAATAGATAACAAATCCAAAATAACATTTGTTCCCAGTCAAACTTATTATAAAACATACTATTAATAATTAATGTAAAACCACATGATAAACATTTATGTACGATCAACCACGAAACACGAAAAGACTCATCTCATTTTCGTTAGGACTTGACCGAATTTTGTTATAATACACGCACCGTACATTGCACCAATAAGTTTTTCTAAGGCTATAATTCTAAAATTATGCATTCATTTTGGTTCAACCATCCTCATGTCTCAATCAACGACTAATAATTATCAGTTTGCATTAATTGCGATATTCGAAATAACCCTTGAGAAATATGCATCAAATATTATTATGCTTCACCATAAAAATAATTAATAAAACTCAAGGTAAAAATGTTTTGATGCAAACCTACAAATTTCCAAGAAAATATGTTCAACTGTCAAATACAAAAAATGAAAAATTTAAAACTAAAATTTAATGGTTGCTATAGCTTTTTAGAAAGAAACAACAGTTTATAAAAAATTTAGGGGTCAAACACAAAATTTTGATTTTCTTGATTCTATCCCAAAATCTCTAGTCTCTAGTCTAATAAAAGAGTGTCTTTATTAGCAAGTATCATCTATATAAACCAAGACTTTGTCATGTGTCATTTTTCTAAGCAATCATCACTTCTTTTTGCCGCTAAAGTTGAAACCAAAGATATACTAATAAGTAAAATTAGGAACTATAATTTCAAAATTAATTCCTAATTTGTTGGAATTATTTTAGGCAACATATCATTAGTGTATGTGATCCCTAAGTTTACGGAATTTTTCAATTTGAATTATTTGAAGACTTGATTTCAAGAACCAAATATATGTTTTCTTTCTCATTCTTCTTTTTTATTTTGATATTATTACTTTTCATCTACTTGTCTTTACTATTTTCATGTACTAGACGCTTATCGCTCAACGCCCTTTCGATTTCAGATTTGGTTTGAGTTTGATTTGAGGCTCAAATGTCTCATACAACACCAAAGCACTTGGAATAACTTAGAGAGAAATGCAAACACTCTAGAAATCGGCTAGCCCTCACTTTTCTTACTTAGTGGCCGATTTTGGTCTACAACACAATGCTTATATAGTGTGTCATAATTAGGGTTACACCATGTAAACCCTAATTGACATGGCTTTTCATTTCATGGATCCATAGGTTCAAAAACACCATGGAGACTCCATGGAGCATCTTATGAGTTTTAGCCCAACTTGATAAACCATGGATCATTAGCCTACTATTCAAGAACTAATGATTTACACAATCAACCCATATATTTAATTAGTCTTCTTTTGATCACTTAATTAATTCCAAATTAATTCTTGGTCAATACTAATTAAATAATATTATTAATATATTAGAACTTATAATATATTAATAAACCATAAGTGTCCATCCTCTCATTTTAGTTTACCCAAGTGCATGACATCATGCAACCGAAATGGACCATGCTAATCGGGTCAAGTACATTCCAGAAAGAGTTATGAACTTAGACACCTAATCCAATAGTCTCCCACTTGGATAAGTCTAATAACTATAACTGCAAGAATGACTTCAGGAACCGACCAGCAATTGTAGCTCTTTCAAGGTCTGACGGAACTAAGATGATGATGATACGCCATTTAAGATAAGTGATCATATAATCTTTTATTCTAGATATCAACCCGACAAATATATGGAACAATGTCTTACTTATTGTCCAACAGTTTGTTTCCCGATTTCCGATTTATTTGACATAAAACTTAATTGAACACATCAACTTAGTTCTGAACGGGCCCGGTACATGGGTCAAAACAAAATCATCGAGGGGCCCAGATATCGCTTCTAATCGAAGAAGGAATAGATAAACTTCGACTCATATCCTTGTTCTACTACTTGTTGAATGATACACAAAGGCGCGTTTTATAACATCGAGTTACCAATGCGTTTTCGTACAATCAATGTATAACCAACTCATAGGAAACAAGTCATATCTCTAGGTTTGAATACTTTTATGATATTACCGTCTCACGATCACTCGAGATAAATTCCATGAAGTGATACTAGTGAGCGTGGGCTGAATCCAATACTCAGAACTTATGAGCACTCATGAGTGTTGTAGCACCGCTTTGCAATGTCCAACATCTTAGACCTCTACAAGCCAACCCATGACAGTCTTAATTCATATCTACTTCCAACATATGACCGACTGTAGATAATTTAAATAATATGAAATAACATAACATAATTATTCTGGAAGTCAAAACATGCAAAATGAAATGATAGTAAACGATTGACAAAGGATAGCAACAATTTACTCATAAATAAATACAACTTTTATACATCATCAAATGTCAATTACACTTTACACATTTCAAAGCTATCTAACTACTAAAACTAATATCATCCTTTAGCCCTATGCACCTTGCATGCTGGAGATGCTTAACCCTGCCCAATCCCTTTGTGAGGGGATCTGTCGGGTTCTCATCGGATGATACCCTCTTTGCCACGAGGAGTCCTTTTTCTACTCGATGTCTGTTGAAATGGTATTTTATGTCGATGTGTTTGGATCTCCCGTGATCCCTTGGTTCCTTTGCTAAGGCAACTGGGCTTTCACTATCACATAAAATCTCTATAGGTTCCTTTATAGCTGGTACAACTCCAAGGTCTCCAATGAAGTTATTTAGCTATATATCCTCCTTTGCTGCCTCGTTTGCCGCTATATAATCTGATTCACTAGTTGAATCAACCACTGTCTCCTGCTTGAAACTTTTCCAAGAAATTGCTCCTCCGTTTTAGGTAAAGACCCAGCCTGACTGAGAGCGGAAATTATCTCTATCTGTCTGAAAGCTAGCATCACTATACCCCAATACTCTCAAGTCATCACTCCCACTGAGGGTAAGGATCCAGTCCTTACTCATCCATAGGTACTTGAGAATGTTCTTTACTGCAGTCCAGTGAGCCTTGCCAGGGTTCCCCTGATATCTGCTGACCATGCTCAATGAAAAGGCCACATCAGGACGAGTACAAATCATAGCATACATGATCAAGCCTACATCAGAAGCATATGGTACTCGACTCATTTCTGCTATCTCATCCTCTGTACTCGGACTCTGAGTCTTACTCAGTCTGGCGTTACTCTAGAACGGTAACTCTCCTTTCTTGGAATTCTGCATGCTGAATCTATTCATCACCTTCTCCAAGTAGGTACTCTGACTAAGTCCAATTACTCTTTTACTCATGTCTCCCAAAATCCTTATCCCTAGGATATAGGCAGCTTCTCCAAGCTCCTTCATAGCGAAGCACTTCCCAAGCCAGGACTTCACTTCCTGTAGAGTTGGTATGTGTGACAACCCGAAATTTTCTATCCTCTACAGTCAAACACTTCATTGAAAGTCAAACTCATTCATGCTATCATTTAGCACAATTAGGAGTTTATTTGAGCGTTCTGAGCCTTGCACACTTAAGGGATAAGTGTCGGGGTTTATCTGCTGGAACTATAGTACAAAGAACAAGCTCTAAACACATGGACCATGAGTTCACGGCCACCACAATGGATTTTACGGCAGTAAACTCCATGTCGGCCACAAACTCACCCTATATGGTCAAGTTTTGGCCATTTGTTTCATTCTTTCACTTCCTTGGCTGATTTCCTCCCAAATCCTCTCAAGTATCATCCAGAACTTCATTCCCGATCTTCAGAACTCATAAGTTTCTTATCCTAACTAGTTGATATCTTACTTGATCTAGTGATCTTACATAATTTCATCCGTGAAATCAGTCCATTTGTGTAGATCTTCAAGTTTCACCAAGAACACCATGAACACACACTAGTGTTCTTGGCCAAAACCGATCATTCAAGCACCTAGATCGTAAGTACTCTTCTTCTAACTCGTTGTACACTAGGTTTAACATGTTTAGAGCTTAGAAACATCATGAATCAAAGGAGTAATTAGAGTTTACGGCCAAGGATCTCCCAAGGCCGTAAACTCCCTATAAGGGTGCAATGATGCCCTTTTCTCCTTCCTTATGCCCAAAACTTAGTCTAGAACCATACACCATTGAACTAAGGACTTCGAACATCGAAATGGTACTTCATACCATGAGTTTACAACTATAAACACAAGTTAAGGTCAATTCTTGGACCTTAAACTCACCTAGCCTCTTGTTTAGCCTTGGAGCACTTAACCACTTAAAACATCATGCCTTTAAGCCTCAAATTGAGACCCTTTAGAGAGTTTATAGCCAGGAGTAAACTCCCTTGGGCCGTAAACTCCATTAAGTATGGTCCTTAGACCATAAACTCAATAGCAATGCCTTGCACTCCTTTGTTGCAACCCAATGGCCTCCTAACAGTTTGACCAAAGTGTTTTCCACGCATTAGGATGTTTATTCTTGTCTAATTAGTGTTACAATCACTAACTGTATATATACATATGTCTTTATATGTTATTAAGATCATTGTGTGTGTTTAAGTCTACACTTAACACCAAGCACTTGTTCGACACTTCCATCTGATCCACTCACTACAGGTGAGTTCATAGCCCTTAATTAACCTTTTAAACATTTATAAATGTTTATAAATGCTTTTATGGGGGGAATACAAGTTGAATCATGCTAGTTAGTACATTAATCACACATGATTAATAACTAGCATACAAATGGATTTACTACACTTTTAGCTGTTTTACCAAACAAATTACTTCAAATGACTTTCCAAAACATAATTACATATTAAAACTCTTTATCAAATTGTCTTACATACTGTATGTTTCCTTTTAAACTCTGTTACAATTGTGTTTCAAACAAAGGTTTTTCTTATCTTAAAACTGTCTTATCAAACAAACTACTTTCAAATCGTTTTATAAACTGACATCAAGTCATCATTTCTTAGTTATTAAACTTTTCAAAGGTTTTACAAAAATTCTTTTATACTTTTATATTGTCAAATGCATGGCTATATATGTATAGTTATATAAGAAATGTTTAAAGGACTTAGGACGGCTAGCTGGCTTTAATTCCTTTTACTCGTTTGGATGTGGCCTTAGGGTATCGATTATTTGTCCGAATGTCGTCTAAATATTAGTTATATATCATGTATACTTATATAGACATAAAAAGTTCCATCAGTCAGTTCAGTACCTTTGGGTAGCAAAGGTATACTTTCAGTTATACACGTACATTACTAGTAACTATAATAGGTATAGTTAGGAGATACTACTTACTATTCCAAGTACAAGGAATCACACAAGAGTCTGTTCATTCATGAGTCTATACTAATACATTACATACAATTACAAGAGATACAATTACAGAGATACGATAACATAAAAGAACACACAATAAAGAGAAACAGGGAGGAAGATACAATACACGATAACAGAAAAAATATAAGGTACTATAGCATGGAACAATTATAGGATCTAACTATACCAATGAATCACCAACGCATTGTTCTAAACAAAAGGTGATAGTTATATTGGGTATACATGATCATATAATCTGAATGTGGATGTTCACAGATTGCTATCATTGTAGAGGTCGCGTTTGGTTCCGAGAATCTCTTGACATGGGAGCGTTTAGTATGGGATCTAGCCATCATGTTATACCTTAATACTCAATTTAAGGTAATTAGTACAATATTAGTCACTTTATACAATATTACAGTGCTTACACTTTACAAACGACAAATGTACATTGATGGGTGTCTACGGTTGTACCGTTCGACGAGTTCCCATGCCGTGATTTTCCTAGTACAAAAGGATACGATTTCAGTTATTAAATTATTTTCCTTATTACCTTTCTTTTGTGTCGCATCCACATAATCGATGAGGTAGATTAGATTTGAATAATAATAGTTGTAGAGGGTAAAAACTTTCACTTATGTAGAGGTTCAAACCTTCAAAACAGTCGGGTCTTGGTAGAAGACTACTTTCAAAATAGTCGAGTCTTGGTAGAAGACTACTTTCAAAATAGTCGAGTCTTGGTAGAAGACTACTTTTTATACTAGTAGGAAATATGGGATTTTCTAGGGCTTTCATACTTATACAAACTTTTCTTCAAACATTCACAAGTCTTTTTCTTTACAGTTTTACACATCAAAGACACATAAATACTTATGAATTCACCAGCTTTATTGCTGATACTCGCTTTCAAAATAATTTGTATTCTCAGGTCACAAATAGACAGGTACGACGTCGAGGTTTTGTGAAGACGGAGCAGTCAAGACTTGTCTTTTATTTTGATTATTCATTATATTGTTTATACTATGAAATAACACACTTGTAATTAAAATTATACTATTAATGCAATGGATGGTGTTGTTGCTTGTTTACTACTTTGCATTGTTGTGATACTTTACATGATGTCCTCCGCCCCAGAACGTTTCCGCGGTTATCGGTTTTAGGGTGTGACAGTATGTCATTTCCTATGAGTAGTTTGTTGTCCACATACAATACCAAAAAGCTTACTATACTCCCACTAGCCTTGACATATACACAATATTCATCTTCACTCATCGACAAGCCAAACTCTTTTTCCTTCTCATCGAAGCAAAGATTCCATCTGCGAGCTGCTTGCTTTAATCCATAGATGGAGTTCTCAAGCTTACACACTCTAGTAGGGTACTCTGTACTGACAAAACCATTTGGCTAACTCATGTAAACATCCTTAGCCAACTTTCCATTAAGGAAAGCGGTTTTGACATCCATTTGCCATATTTCATGATCATGAAATGCAGCAATGGCTAATACACCCTAATAGACTTAATCTTCGCTACTGGTGAAAAGGTCTCATCATAATCAACTCCCGGAGTTTGAGAAAAACCCTTTACATAGTCGCACCTTATAAGTGTGTACATTACCATCCATGTCGGTCTTCTTCTTGAAGATCCATTTGCACCTGACTGTCTTGTGACCTGGTAAACTGTCAACCAAGTTCCAAACTTGATTGTCATACATAGATTGTATCTCGTTGTCCATAGCCTCTTTCCATTAAGCAGCCTCAGGGCCTGCCATGGCTTTCGTGTAGCTGTTAGGTTCATCCAGACTCACCAGTGTGCTATCACTGATAAGTGTATCACCTTCCGTGGTAATATGGAAACCATAGTAATGCTCAGGTGCATTCCTAACACTCGTGGAACACCTCATAGGTACATACTCTTCTGTCGGATCAACAGGAGTTTCCTCCTCAGGTTGATTGCTAGGGTTTGAGGTTCCTTCACCACTTGACTCTTGAATTTCTTCAAGGTCAACTTTCCTCCAACTGTTTCCTTGGCTCATGAATTATCTCGCGTGAAAGACTCATCTCTGTACTACAAAGACCACATTATCACTAGGTTTGTAGAAGAGGTAACCAAAGGATCTATGTAGGTAGCTGATGAAAATACACCTCTCACTATGAGGTTCGAGCTTATCGTGAGACTCGCGCCTCACAAAGCCTCGCAAACCCAATTCTTGATGTGGTCCAGATTGGGAACTTTTCCGGTCCACATCTCATGAGGTGTTTTGGCAACCTTCTTTGTAGGGACTAGATTAAGAATATGGGCGGAAGTCTCTAAGGAATACCCCTAAAATGATATTGGTAGCGAAGATCGACTCATCATGGAACGAACCATATCCAACAAGGTTCGTTTGCGCCTCTCAGCCACACCATTTAGCTGCGGTGTCCTGGGAGGTGTCAATTGTGAGATAATCCCACATTCCTTAAGATAGTCAATGAACTCTGTACTAAGATACTCGCCACCTTGATCAGATCATAGCATCTTAATGTTCCTGCCCAACTGATTCTCCACTTCCTGCTTGAACTCTTTAAATCTTTCAAAGGTCTCTGACTTATGGTTGATCAAGTAGACATATCCATATATACTAAAATCATCAATAAAAGCAACATAGAAGCTGTTAGCATCTCTTGTGGCATTACTGAAGGGTCCATACACATCAGTGTGTATGAGGTCCAACAAACCCTCACCCCTAGCACAAGTACCAGTGAAGGGTGACTTTGTCATTTTCCCTAGCAAACAAGATTCACAACTATCATCTGACTTTACATTAAACGACTCCAAGACTCCATCCTTTTGGAGTTGGCTGATGCATTTCTTGCTTACATGTCTAAGACAACAATGCCATAAAGATGCTTTATCCAAGCTAGTGGAAGAATCGATACACAATACATTATTTCCTAGATTATCAACAACCGAAATAGTTTCATATACACCATCACAAGGTAATTCTTTAAAATAAAAAACATTATTAACGAAAGCATTAATACCACCACTATCATTATCAAATGAAAAGGTAAACCCTTGTTTGTATAAACCACGAAAGGAAATAATATTTCTCGCCATTTCAGACGAGTAACAACACTTATTCAAATCTAATTCTAATCCACTACTTAGCAACAAAGAATAAACTCCAATCTTTGTGACAGGTGAAGCTTTCTTATTCCCCATGATCAAGTTTATCTTCCCATGCTCCACATTCTTACTTCTTTTTAGTCCCTACAAATCAGTACATATGTGAATACCACATCCTGTATCAAGGACCCAAGAATTACAATGGGGTGAATTATTAGACAATATAGTGTATGTACCTGCATGGTTGGGTTTTACTTTCCCGTCCTTCACATCTTGCTGGTACTTTGGGCAGTTTCACTTCCAGTGCGACTTTTCATGGCAATAGAAGCATTCCGCCTCTTTAGGGTTAGCAGAAGGAGTGACAAAACCTTTCTTGTTTCCACTTGAAGAGGAGCCATGAAGGGTCTTCCCCTTGGTGCCCTTCGAAGGGCTCTTCCTCTTTTTTCGTTTGCCTTGCCCGATTGCCAAGATAGGGGCCGCGGTAAGAGTAGGAGTGGTAACTCCCGACTTACCTTTAAGACCACTTCCCGTGGTCTTCAAAAGTCCTTAAAATTTACTGAGTGTAACTTCCTCTTTGTTCATGTGGTATCTCATACGGAATTGATCATAACATGAAGGTAAGGATTGCAAAATGATGTCTATTGCCAACTCCTCGGGGAAGTTCACATTAAGTTTCAGCAAACGGTCCTCATACCTTTGCATTTTATGCATGTGGCCCGTGATGGGTTCACCATCCTTCATCCGGGTTGTTATCATGGAGGAGATGATCTCATATTGCTCTTGAAGAGACTCTGATGGTAGTGGTCCATCAAATCCTGGTGCATCTCAAAAGGATAGTAGTCCTCATAGGACTTTTGGAGCATGGCTGTCATAGTGGCCAACATGATACATGCCACTTTGGTAGCATCTCTTTTATGTGCCTGATATTCAGCGATCTCCTCAGGAGTAGCAGACGACTCAAGTTCCTTAAGCTCCTTGTCGAGGACATATTCTTGATCCTCATACTGAGTGACCATCCTAATGTTCCTGATCCAATCCATAAAGTTGGATCCATCAAAGATGACTCTCCCACAAAGGTTCAAGAGAGAGAAGGAGCCGGTAGGGTTTGAGCCAGAAGCAGCATTGTTGGAAGACATCTGAAAAGAAGAAAGACAAGTTTAGACTAGATATAAAGATAGTCCTTAACAAAACACCCAAATGTAAAATTAAGGCTAGGACCCAACACAATATTTTATAACTTAGAAGAGGGATGCCATAATCTAAGCTATAAAATATTTGAAGGTCTGTGAATGACGATTTACCAATTTCCACCATGAAAAACAAAATAAATTATTAGGTTTTAATAGGTTTTGAAACTCCTGGATTCTTTGAGCTTCATTGAACTTTTCAATGGCATGTTTCAATCTCGAGTGTGCCCTTCAGGTTTTGTGACTGGGATGCCGAGGATCACAAAACAAGGTGTGAAGTAACGATGCAAATTACTTGGTACCCTTAATATTTACCCCTCAATCTATGTGTCAGTTAACCACACGCACTCTACCGATACTATGATAAACATTAAGTTACCCTTTGCCTACCTTGTTAAGTCTAGGTTAGTGTGTCGGTTAACCACAAACGCTCCATTAACGACTTAATCAAAGTGCAAAGTGTAATTTCGTGGGTTAGCACCTTATTCACAATTTCCTAAAGTAACTAAGATTAGGAATTTATAAAAACATTTAGTTACTTTATATTCATCATACTTTTAATGAAGAATTAAAGTCCTTCTCTTACCCATTCGGCTAATGACACTCCACCGATCAAGGAAGCGGTGGGTGAGAGTGGACACCCATTAAGCTGCCATTTTATAGGCAGCAACCTTATACCTCCTTATAGACCGGCTTCGTGAATGAGACCTACTAACGGTAAAACGACTTTTTCTTATACATATATAATTATTATTAAACTTATAATATTATAAAATTATAAGGGTTGAATTTTAACTTTTAAAATTCTAGGGGTTGGAACTAAAGTTTTTAAGGTGACTCTACATGTTCCAAAACTTGAGGGAAAGTTTTGTAACTTTCAAAACTTTTCATCTTTCATAACTTATGAGTTAATGGTTTATTAAAATGAGAGACTTTTCATTTTATGTAACCTGTGTGTTTCATAATGGACTTTAAAAGAGTGACTTTTGCTAATCTATAACTTGAGGACAAATTATGGATTCCATTAAAATACATAATGATCAAGAATTAAACTAACAAGCAAGTTACAAATAATTCATATGATCTTCTATACTCATAAGTTCATGAACATGCATATCAACAATTTTGAAGAATCATAAATAAACCATATAAAACTTGAAATTTTGATTATAACCTTTGAAATTGGATTAGCATAATCATTAACACATCAAAAACATGTTTTAAGGTTCAAAAAATAGTTTAGGGTAATGATCCTCATCCAATACCAAGCAAAACTCTGAAATTCTGCATATAGGGACATTACCACGTCGTGGTAAATACTGTCACGTCGTGGTAAATACTGTCACGTCGTGGTGAGCAGTCAGATGCTAAAAATGTAGAATTTCAACTTTTGAAAAAAAAACATGTAGCATCAAGTATCAAGAAAACAAAACTAGGCTATGATACCACTGAAGGGTTTTGAGCATTCTAACACTCCTATGGTGTACATTCAACCCTAGAAACCTTGGATCTATGTTTTTTCTATGATACATGCAAAATTATTTTTCCAAGGTTCATAGCCTATCTAGCATACATGGGGAACTTTTAAACATAAAAGTTAGTAAGAAATACATACCTTTAGTTGCTTTGATTCCTTGAGAACCTTGTGAGCCTAGCACCTCAAATGTGATGCCTCAAATGTCTCACACAACACCAAAACACTTGGAATAACTTAGAGAGAAATGCAAACACTCTAGAAATTGGCTAGCCCTCACTTTTCTTACTTAGTGGCCGATTTTGGTCTACAACATGATGCTTATATAGTGTGTCATAATTAGGGTTACACCATGTAAACCCTAATTGACATGGCTTTTCATTTCATGGATCCATAGGTTCAAAAACACCATGGAGACTCCATGGAGCATCTTATGGGTTTTAGCCCAACTTGATAAACCATGGATCATTAGCCTACTATTCAAGAACGGATGATTTACACAATCAACCCATATATTTAATTAGTCTTCTTTTGATCACTTAATTAATTCCAAATTAATTCTTGACCAATACTAATTAAATAATATTATTAATATATTAGAACATATAATATATTAATAAACCATAAGTGTCCTTCCTCTCATTTTAGTCTACCCAAGTGCATGACGCCATGCAACTAAAATAGACCATGTTAATCGGGTCAAGTACATTCCAGAAATAGCTATGAACTTAGACACCTAATCCAACAGTTAGATCTTAACATAAATGAGGTCTATTGTGTATAAAAATGCAACCTTTATCAGTATTTGGTCCATGAAAGAGTTAGTTTATTTGTTATGGTTTTTTTTTTGAGTTTTGGGCCTTATTAAGTCTTGTATGGGAGTAAAGTTGCAAACTTTACATGTTAAGTCACTTTCTATAATCAAATATGAGAGCTTGTCATGTTGGCTTAACCGAATAAGTGCTTAATGAGTTGGGTTGGTTTTCTGCAGAGTATGTGGGGCGTAATTGGCTCGTACACTGAGCGTACTGGCCGCGAAAGGAGTACCCCAAGCGTAAGTTTGAGTACGCCCGTCGTACTCAGATGTTTGACTTTTGGGTTGACTTCGTCGGGTTTGGGCCATATTTTGGGCTTTTAGAGTTTGGGCCATGTTGGGCCATTGGAGTTATGACTTTGGCCCATGGATAGACTATGGACATTCTTGAGAATAGGTCCATGATGATTTTTAGGCCCAATTTGGAAGTTAGGCCTTAGTGGGCCTTGGGATGCCATTTAGGAATTTGGACCTTTTGAGCAAATTTGTTGGGCCTTGGTTATGGGCCAAGTAAGAAAAGGGTAAAATGGAATTTTACCCTAGATATTAGACAAGTAACTTAGATTTTGGATTATGAGTCGAGATCCAATTATTAGTTGGATATTATTTGATGATGTTAGCATGGGGATTTTCTAGATCAACAAATCGAGATTGTATCTAAGAGGTTCAACAGCTTGAGGTGAGTTTCCTCACTTTGTTTAGCAGGTCGAAGGCAACAATGCAAGCCCACGGTTTATTATGTTTAGGATACTAGTTGCCTACATTACATGTGTTATGTGTTTATATTCATACCGGGCGGGGCCCGATGCCCAAGGGGGTGGGGGCTGATGATTATCTTGTAAGCCATTTATATTTGTGATTTTTGCAGGTGTTTATATGTTTGAATATATAATTGGTGGGGCCCGATCCTAGGGGGCCTACTACATATCAAACATATAGTAGGCCCCGCCCATCATCGGCCCCCGCTCGACATGAAATCTTCATCATATTGTGGTGTTCTTGAAGGTAAAATCGATTTCTACTTCACTATTCCTTCAAGTTTTACTATTTCTTCTTCTCCATAAAAACTTTTCCTTGAGATTATTCACATGCATGTTCATAACCACGATTCTTATGATTATGGTGATATACTTTCACCCAAAACCCAACATGCATGTGATGATCTTCAAGCTTAGAGGCTTGATCATCAAAGTTTGTTGTTAAAAAGCATTCAAATAGGTTCATAAAAGATTTATTCCCAAATAAATATCTAAAATTTATTTTCTGATCAAATCCAATTTTTCTCAGGATTCCATCAACAAAATGAGATGTTCGACAAATTTTCAGGAAATAATTCATTTTTCTCGAATTATTATAATTATTGCAAAAAAATAGGAAAATAAGTCATATAAAATACTTTCTGAGGTTTGTAAATCCTAGGTAAATTCATGGATGACTCCTAAAGTGAATGATGACATCTCAGTGATTTTCATTGATATTTGTTACTATTTGCTATGGTTTTTAATCTTCTTTTTATTTAATTTAAATAAATCATAAAACTACTTTAAGTAATTTGAAAAGGTTGTATATGATTTTTCACGGATACTACATAATGTGGAGTACTCATAAAAGTATTTTCAAAATTTTTCATATTGCATTCCTATTTTTCACCGATTTTTGTATTTATAATGGACTAATAATGGAAAAAATAGTTCTTCTCATCTAAAATTCATGAAAATTTATTAGAAGATCTTATAATATATTGGAACTCCAAATAAAAATTTGGATGATTTTTATGTTCAGTATGCTATTTGTCTTATATTTTCTAAGATTAAACACACTTAAATCCACAAAATCGGATTACAGTATATAAAAATAACCATTGGTATTTTTCCCGGATTATTTACACAGTAAATGAGGTTTACAAAAAAAATTATAATTTAATATAACTATTTGATAATTATTCACCAATTAATGATTATTTAAGAGAATAAAACAAAGAAAAATAGCCAATTTAATTGAACAATGTTTTTTTATCTTTTTCAAGGCTTTTATATGTAAAATAACAGTGTTATAAAATTTTTGGGTAATTTTGGAAACAGTATTTTAATTATTTCCATTTTTGTTAGAATAAATGCACAAAAATCATAAAATCGGGATAAACTATGTAGAAACAAATTTTTATATTTTTTCCAGCTTAAGTACATTTAGTGGCAGTATTATAAAAAGTTTAGGAATTTTATCATCTGGATACTATTTTTCACAAATTAATATTGTTATGAAGGCTTAAAAATTGGGAAAAATAGTTAATCACATTAAAAATTCAAGGGAAAATCTCAGAAATACCTCAACTGTGTTTCGAATGAAAATGCAAAGATTGAGAATTTTTGGAAACTGTTTGATAATATTTTGGATTTTTAGGAGTTTAAAACACCTTTAAATGTATTCAAATACCCTCAATTAATATTACAAAAATATGGAAAATAATATTCAAACTTATCTTAATCACATGAGTTATAAAATTTCACCATTTCAGAAAAATGTTTGTAACTTAAGAATACTAGATTTTGACACCATATTGGCATAATTCAATTGTAGTAGTGGGTATACTAGTATTAGCTTTCTATTAGAGACTCATTAGTGTGTAACATCGTGTAGGAATCGATAGTGGTACAAGTGGAACGTAGTTGAAGGCACCATTTGCATCATCTCAATGCGTATTATGAGTATTCACGACTCCCCCTATTTTCAGTTTTTAAATTTGCTGAGGTGGAAAAGCATGTCCTAAACTTTTTTATGCTCTTTGTATTTATTTTGACTCGTATCAAACTTGGTTTCTATATTTCGTATGTATGTGTATGTTACTTTAATTCACGAGGATTGTATCGCGGTTAAGTCCCTAGAATCTCTAGACACAACTCATTAACTCTTTTGAGCCTATGGTTATTATGGATAGCGCTATCAGGAGGTAGACAACTCCTCACTCGCACGATACGCTTGAGTGCATTTTACAATTTTATACACTATGTTTGTGATACACATAGTAGTCAATAGGGTATGATTCGTTCATTAGACTTGGGTTGTGAACTCATGAATGGAATCTTTATGCACATACGAAACTTGTATTCTCATGTTAGCAACGACACTTGTATACTTATTTTAGCAATAAAACTTGTATACTTATTTTGGTAATGAAACTTGTATTCACATGTTAGCAATGAAACTTGAATACTTATTTTAATAATGAAACTTGTATACTTATTTTGGTAACGAAACTTGTATTCTCATGTTAGCAATGACACTTTTATACATATTGTACCAATGAAACTTGTATACTTATTTTAGCAACGAAACTTTTATGCTTATTATAGCAACGAACTGTGTCTCTCATTACGATAACAAACTTTTATTGTTGAAAACTTATATACTTGTTTTAGCAATGAAATTGTTCGTTCCTTGTTACAATGAATATTATTTCGATTCTTGGAAACTCATTTTAGCAATATACTTTTATTATTGGAAACTTTTATCGAAACTTTGATTTCAATTCATGGAACCAATATTATTTTGTTTATCTGTGAGTACTCACCAACCATTTTTATAGTTGACGCTCGTTTTACATGCTTTTTCAGGAGTCATCGAGTAAGTGGCACATAGGGACACATCACTGTTAAGAGCATTCGTATGTGTTGTATTTCAATTTACATCCTAATTTCTTTTAAAATTTGTTCAAACCCTTTGATATGTGCATATTTAGTTCATATTAAGTGTAGATTTTTATTCATTTATTAGCTAAATTATTGCATTTCATGGACAAAAGGTACTTAAAAGTGTTTGAATTATGTTTTCAGTCCAAAAGTGAAGCTCGGAAGCAAAAGGAAGCAGGAGAAGCGGTTGAGAGCTCGAGAATGGAACAAAGAAGAAAAACACTAAAAATAACACCTACTCGGCGAGTAGGGTCGACTACTCGGCGAGTCCAAGCGAATATTCGAGAAGATAAAGACTCGGAGATCCAGAGACTTATCGCATACGGGGACTGAGAGATGGACTCAACGAGTTGGCACCTGACTCGACGAGTCGTCTCGCATATATAAAGATAACATCTCAGAACGATGGAGGAGAATTCTGGAACGATTCTAGAGAGTTTAGCTGCGATTGAAGAGTCAGAAAAACCCTAGAGGACGAAGATACAAGCTAGAATCCAATTCCGAAGGAGATTTGAGGCAAATTTCATCATTCTACTTAATCTTTTGTTTTTCATTATGGTTAAACAATTAGAATCTGTTTGTTTGCTGTTATTTACTTCAATCATGAGTTAAAACTCTTAAACTTCTGTTTGGGGATACAAAATTGATACTATGGTTTGATTATTGGTAGGATTAATTTAAAGTTGGTGATTTTTTTTATTTTTAGCTTGCTAAAGAACCTTGTGTGTGAATGATAATTAATTTTCTGTTAATAGGAAGGTAATTGAATAGCATGAATATCTATTGATTATCAACCTCATATGCTATGTGACCGCTTTGTCATATGTCTAGGATTAATGAACATGAAACTAGAATTAATAAGAAAATTGAGTAAATTCATGTGTGAGCTTGTGTGATGAGCATCAACAAGAGGTTAACTAAAGGACCAAATTAGTTAACCATTACAAGTCCAAATTAACCCGAATAAATAACCTAGTGAATTGAATTAAATTAGACAACTGGCCACTGTTTGAGTTAGTTTGTTCTCTAAGGATTAGTGCAACGAACGTCAATCTAATCACTCGAATCGGTAACCAACAAAAGAGTTAATCCATCGCACATTACCTTGAAATCAACCATAGGATCAATTGAGTTGAACTAAACAGCAGTTCCTTCCCATTATTGAATCTAGTTAATTCTTTGTTTTTCTAAGTTTTAGATTAAGTAATAGTTAGTAAGTTTCTAGTCTTGTAAAACTAGAGAAAACCCCTTACTTATTAATTAATTTAGATAGAATTAGTTTTTAGTTTTAATTTACCGTTCCCTGTGTTCGATACCCTACTTATTTAACTATACCACAATTGATAGGTCTACTGCCTTTGTGTGTTTATTTTATAATTAAAAGTAGGTTTAAAACTAAGTGAGTTTGCACACATCACCCATTGTAAATTTCTAATGATTTTCAATATTATGGTTGGTGTTGTCTTTTAACTTTTGCTATGAAACCCTTTATACTGCCACGCCTCGTGTTTCCACTTTAGCGGGGTGTGACAAGTATGTTTTACCAAAATAACCATACATGTTTTATGATATGATTTGAATTGTGGATCTACGAATTGCATGCTAGCTAGGGCTAAGGATCTACTCAGTATTTGCATGATAGAATGCTAGGAGAGATGCCTTTATATGCCTATTGTATGAGCTTGTAGACTTGCATGCTAGTACTGATCAATCGGTGATAGGATGGCCAGTTTAGGTTATACTTGTTCTGATTACTCGATGCTTGAATGTTGCTTGCTTTGTGCTTTTAGGAGTTCCTATTAACTTCAGCTAACTAATAAGCAAATACACTAAGTTACATATTTTTGTGACTAAATACTTTTAGAAGGTTAGCTTTTAACTCTATTGTGCACCTCTTGTCTGAGTCCAAGCGTTGTAGTGTGATACTTTTCATTCGAAGAATTATCTGGTGTCGGCTATATGTGATTGTATTCGTAAGCTTGTTAGAGGATGGTAGAGGGAGTTCTTTCTGTAGCTGATGGCGGCGAGTAGTGTGGTGGTTGTCCTAGAAAAACCTAGGAAGATATTTATTGTTGGGAGCCTTGTCTTGTTAAGGATTATATGTATGGATAAGGAGTGACTTAGGGGATTCAAAGCGATCCTTGAGGAAAGTACGGATAGATGTGGAATGTAGTATGGGCCCGTACTACTGGAAGTAGAGGATCCATACACGAGCCAAGGAGAGCTACGATGAAACCAGGAAGCTTGTAGAGTATGAGACTCCTCGATATTTATTTACGCGTGTTCTGATGGTATGAATGGTGTATTTTCAGTATGGTGAGCCTTCAAGGAATAGCAGTTAGTGGTTCTGGTGCTGGTGAGGGTTTCGGCTCGAGTTTGGAGTCGGGCAGTTGGATGATTAGACGTGGGAATTCATTTCGTCTGAGATTACCCTCATCATACTTGAGCAGACTCATGTGATCTTTGGTATGGTTAAGGAGGTAATTCTGGAGATTTTGGATGAGCGTTTTTCGGTCTGAGATGGTGGCATTGATGCGAGCTCGCACGTTTACCTTCCATGAGTTCCGAGCATGTGGGAATCCAGAGTACTTCGAGGAGAAGGACCTGACCGCGAGCAGGAAATGGTTAACGGATGTCGCTAACATCTTCTTCACTAGCCCTTGTCCCGATGGGGAAAAGGTCAGACTTGTTTCCTGTCTTTTGAAAGACATAGCTCGAGATTGTTGGGAGGAGGTTGGGCACTCCGTGGGTGATTAGGCGGTTGATTTAATGACACGGGATGACTTTGTGACTAGATTTCAAGCTCAGTTCGCACCGGTGACTGAGGTGCAGTAGTTGGCGAGGGAGTTCCACGACCTTCGCCAGACTACTAAGACGATGGCCAAGATCACCGCAATGTTTTGCGAGAGGGATTTGTTGGTTTCGCAGTATGTGGCAGATAAGGAGATGAAGAAGGTGAGATACCATGACATGTTTAGGAATGATATTCGGTAGTTCCTGATCCAATCCAGTTGCAAGACACTGTTGGATATGATTTCGAAAGCCAGAGAGATGGGGATTGATCAAGAGATGGAGAAGAAGAGGAAGCCAGATTATGCACAAGGTTTAGAGAGTTCAAGAAAGAGGCCCAAGGTATTTGATTCGAGATTGAGAGGCCAGTAGGTCCGGAGCCACTGTGGAAAATGCAGAAAAGCGCACGATGAGGCAAGCATGGTGGGTGGTTCTGGATATTTCAAGTGCAGTCGGACGAGTAATATTAGTAGGGATTGCACTACTACTACTACCACCACTACCCTAGTATCTGATCTTATTTACTTCCATTGCAATCACAGTGGCCATAAGAAGGCCAGTTCTCTGAGTATGGCAGCGGCAGGACTAGTGGTAGCACCTTTTCTAGCGACTCTACGGATTACTAAGCGCCGTCAGAGCAAGGCGGATGCGCTGGTGGTGAGGAGCGGGACTTTTCAGATGACAGCCGAGGAGGCTCGCGCATCACTTAATGTGGTGATGGGTATGTATCTTCTCTTTATCTCTTTATTTATGTTGATTTTCCTTCTTATATTTATGTGTTTTATTTTTGGATCGTTCCTTGTTAACGATATATTTGCGTTGGTATTATTTGATTTGGGGGCTACCCGATCTTTTGTATCGCTTGTGCCTAGCTAGAGGTTTGTTGAAGCTCCTAGCGAGCTAGATTATCCTTTAGAGGTTGGGATTACGAATGATCGATCTGTCCGGGTGTCGACAGTTCATCTGGTTTTTGTTCTTGAGATGTTCAACAAACAGTATTCGATTAGGTTGGTTTGAATCCTTTGCGCGGGCACAAGTTTAATGTTTAGATGGATTGATTGAGCCCCAATAGGGCAGTGATTGACTGCGAGCATCAGTTGGTACATATTCAGACCCCTAGTAGGGGAGATTTAGTGGTCCAGGGAGAGAGAGAGAGAGAGAGAGAGAGAGAGAGAGAGAGCTCAGTGTGGGCCGATTCAATGTTCAACAGCTAAGGCCAGACATTATCTTCATTAGGATTGTTCTGGATACGTTGCCTATGTTATGGATACCCATGTTAAGGGTAAGGTGAGTATGGATGATGTACAGGTTGTTCGGGAATAATCGAATGTGTTCCCAAAGGATTTTCATGTGGTACCTCCGAAGTGGAACTTGGAGTTGAGGATTGACCTAGTTATGGGTGCGGCTATGAAAGCCAAAGCACCATATCGGTTAGATCCTCCAGAGATGCAACACAGCTGCAGGAGCTGTTACACAAGGGGTTCATTCGACCGAGCAGCTCGCCATGGGGAGCATTGATGTTATTTGTGAAGAAGAAGGATAGGTCTCATCGGATGTGTATTGATTATCGGGATTTGAATAAGCTAACGTTGAAGAACCGCTATCCACTCCAGAGGATTGACGATTTGTTTTATCATCTTCAAGGTGCATCTTGGTTTTCCTATATTGATTTGCATTCAGGTTATCATCAGATGAGGGTTAGAGAGGAGGATGTGCAGAAGACGGCCTTCCAGACTCGGTATAGTCATTACGAGTTTGTAATGATGCCATTCGATCTCACCAATGCTCCAGCCGCGTTCATAGACCTTATAAACCGCGTATGCAGGTCGATGATGGATCAGTATGTGATTATATTCACTGATGAAATCTTGGTCTATTCTAAGACCCATGAATTGCATGAGGAGAATTTATGGGAGTTGTTGGAGACCTTGAGGAGGGAGAGACTTTATGCGAAGTTCTCTAAATGTGAGTTTTGGTTACACGTTGTGCAGTTTCTAGGGAACCTTGTCAACCAGAACGGTATTCTAGTCGATCTGGCCAAGGTCGCCGTGATGAGGTGGGAGGTTCTGAAGTCTCCATCTGAGATTGAGAGTTTTCTTGGGTTGGTAGGTTAATATTCATTTAGGATTTCTCCAAGATAGCAATTCCTTTGACTCGGTTGACGAAGAAGACTGTTACATTTTATTAGGGGCCTGAGTAGCACACAACTTTTGAGACCTTAAGACAGAGTCTATGTGAGGCCCCTATTTTGACCCTACCAAAGGTTGTTGAGCATTTCATGGTTTATTGTGATGCGTCGATCATAGGTTTGGGTGTAGTTCTAATGCATAGGGGTCGCGTGATTACTTATGCTTTGAGGCAATTGAATCCTCAGGAGGCGAATTATCCGACACATGATTTATTGCTGGGGGTAGTGATTTTCGCCCTCAAGATTTGGCGACATTACCTCTATGGGGTCTGTTGTACTATTTACACAGATAAGATGAGCCTGAGGTATATGATTGATCATTCGAATTTGAACATGAGGCAACGTTGGTGGTTGGATGTGGTGAATGATTATGATTGTGAGATCCTTTAGCATATAGGGAAGGCTAATGTGGTGGTCGATTCTCTCAGCCGCAAGGCGGTCGCGACTCCGATCATGGATATTTGTATGAAGATGAAAATGATTACTCCATTCTTGGAGAAGATTTGAGACGCACAAGTTGAGGTTCTTAATGAAGAGAACTGGAAGAATAAGCGTATAGTAGGTCAGGTGGCTTCCTTCAATTATGATAGTCGGGGATTATTGACTCTCCATCGGAGAGTGTGCGTTCCTTATTAGGGTGGTGCGCATCACGTTCTGATGGAGGACATGTACAAATTAATATTCTCCATTCATCCCGGAGCGACGCAGATGTATAGGGATCTTCATCTTGATTATTGGTGGTCGTGCATGAAGCGGGTTGTAGCTTGCTACGTGGAGAGGTTCTTGAACTGATGGAAAGTCATGGTCGAGCATCAGCGGCCTCATGGCAAGATGCAGCCATTAGACATTCTTGTTTGCAAGTGGGAGGAGATCACCATGTATTTCATTACGAAGTTCTCTCAGACAGCGCACGTATTGGATTCGATTTGGGTCATCATGGATCAATTAACCAAGAGCGCACATTTTATTTCGATTCAGGAGAGTATCTCTACGGAGAAGTTGGCCGAAATATACATCAGGGAGGTTGTGACACGACATAAGGTGTCGATTTATGTGGTTTGAGACAGGGACATCCGATTTACTTCTAGGATTTAGAAGTGGTTCCACGGTGAGTTGGATACTCATCGACATTTCTGCATAGCCATCCAACCGTATACTGACTAACAGAGCTATCAACCTATCCAGACCTTGGAGGATATGCTTCGGGTGTGTGTATTGGATTTCGGTGGTAGTTGGGATACGTATCTTCCTTTGGCGGAGTTTTCGTATGACAACAATTATCATGCGAACATTGATCGACCTCCTTTTGAGATTCTCTATGGGAGGAAATGCAGGACCCCGATATGTTGGGGTGAGGTCGGTCAACAAGTCATAGGGAGTATCGAGGTAGTACTCAAGACTACGGAGTTGATCCAGCAGGTTCGGGGTAGGCTCCAGACAACACAGAGTTGGTAGAAGAGATACGTCGACAAGCGTCGATCGAATCTAGAGTTCCAGGTTAGAGATATGGTTCTCTTGAAGGTGTCACCTTGGAAAGGTGTCATCTGATTTTGGATGATGGGCAAGTTGGGCCCCAGGTACATTGGTCCTTTCAGGGTTTTGGTTCTGGTGGGTTGGTTTGCGTATCACTTGGATCTTCCCAAGGAGCTTAGTCAGATCTATAGCACGTTCCATGTCTCTTAGTTACAAAAAAATTTAGTGGATGATTCCTTAGAGGTTCCATTGGAGGATATTCAGGTGGATGATCGCCTAAATTATATCGAGAGACCGGTGGTGATTCTTGACAGGAAAACGAAAACCTTGAGGAACAAGTTTGTTGAGTTAATGAAAGTTCAGTGGTAGCACTGCAAGGGTTCATAATGAACGTGGGAGCTGGAGGAC
Source organism: Lactuca sativa (assembly GCF_002870075.4). Classification (NCBI taxonomy): domain Eukaryota; kingdom Viridiplantae; phylum Streptophyta; class Magnoliopsida; order Asterales; family Asteraceae; genus Lactuca; species Lactuca sativa. The sequence continues at coordinate 194,836,743 of NC_056626.2, forward strand.
GAGATGAGGGAGAACTACCCAAAGTTATTTGGGGTAGCGGACTTCGAGGACGAAGTCTGATTCAAGTGGGGGAGAATTGTAACATTCGATATTTGGTATGTTTCCCTTTTAACCCCTTAATGTAAATTTTCTTTCAACTTAGTCCCCAACTAGTACGCGGGCCGTACTCTATGCATACGCTTATCGTACTAGCTCTTTTCAGGATAGGGGTTCACACACGTACGTTGGGTGGGAGTACGCATGGCATACATGATGCAGGGGTAAACCCTAATTTTTAGGGTTTGCGCGCTATTTAAGCAACTTATACCACCCTTAGACGCTCTATTGATCAACCTCCATCACTCTCTACCCTAAAAACGAAACCCTAAGTATCATTTGTGAGCTTTGAGCTTGAAAGTGAGTTTTGGTGGTGTTTTTGGTGAATTAGAAGTAGAAGAAGAACACTTGGAGGTTGCTTGGGAGTAGCTTTAGCTTGTAGATCCATAGTCATCTTCATCTTAGCAAGTCATTTGAGGTACAAAGCTCCCATCTTGATGATTCCTTATGCTAGTTCCAGCATAGGGTGTTTTTTATGCATTTTTGATCTTTTGAGCTAAAGTTGAGTTTATGGTCTACTCCAGAATACATGGGGTTAGATATTAACACAAATGAGGTCCCTTGACCATAAAAAAACAACCTTTATTTGTTATTTTGGTCCATGAAAGAGTTAGGTTCTTTGTTATGGTTCTTTTCGAGTTTTGGGCCTTATTAAGTCATGCATGGGAGTACGCTTAGTGTACTAAGGATGCATGAATGTGTATGGTGGCCACGTACGTAGGGCTTACATACAGATATGCGGGGTGTACGCAACAGAGGGCCAAAACTCTAATTCTCGGACTTAACACCTATTTAAACACCTTTAAGCCTCCTAGACCAAACACTAATCAGCCTCCATAGCCTCATTTTGCCCTTGTACACCAGAGATACCTTGTGAGAGTGTTTTTGAGGTTAAGGAGTGTATTTGTGGCCATTTTAAAGTTCATTCAAGAACAAGGAATTGCTAAGCAAGCATGGAGTGTCCTTAGGCTTCAAGAATCTACATCTAGTTCACCTTGAAGAGCTTATGGAGGTATAAAGTCCTCATCTTGCTATCTTATTCATTAGATCTAGTCAGGGTATCTATATTGTCCCTTTTTATGTTCATGAATTATCTCTGTAGAGTTTGAGCATCTCCAAAGCTTAGGAAGAGTAGATCTAAGGTCCTTTGACTCATTCATACCATAAAAATGGTGTCTTGATGGGTGTTTTGACCTCATGCATGGATTAAGACTCTTAGAAAGGTCTTAATGGGTTATTGGGAACATATGGAACATGAAAAGGCATAAAGTTGCCAAATTTATGCCTTAGGACGTCTTAATGAACTTCGATCTAAAGATCGGATGTTAGAACATGAACTATTAAGCACTTAATGGAAGAAAGTGCTTAATTTGTTTGTAAGTCGGGCGTAATTCAGCGTATACAGTGCGTACAGCTCAGGGACTCAGTACACTGCATGTACCAGGGTGGTACGCAAGGCTTACACACTCAGATGGGCTTAAGTTCATTTTTTGGCTTGTAAGCCTTTTGGGCCTTAATCAGTCATTAGGCCTGGTCATGTTTTGAGTTAGTGGGACAATTTATCTATTTTGGTTCATGGCTGGTATAGTTGGGACTAATTGGGCCATGAGGCCCATTAATGATTTTTGACATGGACTTTGGGCCCATTAGCAAAGGAAGACTTTTGGGCCATTAGGAAAGGACTTGGGGCTTGGGTCCTTTAATTGGAATATATGTAACCATAACTTTGGGTTAATGATATTATTGTTCAGCATAGGTGGTTACGGACTGTTAGGAGAGCAGCTTTCAAATTCAGCAGACAGAGGTGAGTTTTCTCACCATACCAATGGGTCTAAGGCACCAAGGTCGGCCCATTTTATGATATGTAGATTGTTGATTGATTATGCATTATGTTAGTATGACATTTTCATGGAAGACGTCGTGGGGTTCCCGTGGCAGTAGATTGAGACCATGTGGGCGTTCCCATGACATTTGGTGTAAAACCTTGGAGGGTTTCCATGGCATCCTAGTATATTTGCATGTTTAACTTATATGATATGTTTTTGATAGTGAAGACCATGTGGGGGTACCCATGGTAGATAATGATGACCATGTGGGGGGTCCCATGGCAGGAAGACCATATGGGGGTTCCTATGGTAGGTAGTTAATACCACGTGGGGGTTCCAGTGGCACTAAGTAGAAGACCTTGGAGGGTTTCCATGGCATCCTTATATGTTGTATGCATGGCTTATGTGGTTTATGTAGCTTTTATAGCTAATATGGTATATATATGATTATATAGATGGTGTGGGGTATGCTCTGGGGAACTCACTAAGCATTAGCTTAGAATTTGCTTATTTGTTTCAGGTACTTCTAAGCCTAAAGGCAAAGGAAAGGATTGATGGCGCAACATGCATCTCCGACATTTGATTTGATGGGACACCCTGATATTAGAAATAAAATGTTAGTGTTATGGGTTTTGAAAACAATTGTCATTGATATTTCATGTTTATGGGAATGTTTTGATTAATTAAAAATCAAAATTTTATTTGTAAATTTGGGTCGTTACAAGTTAGCATCAGAGCCTTGATTTAAGGGATTCAGGCTCACTCTTGGGTGTGTAAGGACTCAAACTAAGGAAATGGTAAAATTGTTTTGAAAAATCAAAGGTTAAAACTTCTTAAATTGGAAAAAGGAGAGTGAAATTCACGTGATCGGTCGAGCTCAAGTAAGTGGTTCCCCAATATGTTAGCCATGTGATACTGATATTTGGATTATGATAATCGGATGGATATTTCTATGTGTATGCTTTTAAAATTGTATACTGTTAGGAGCTTATAGCCTTAAAATGATTGATTTGGCCTTATTTCCTGTTCCTTGTCTGTTTGTGGTCCTAGGGTAGAATCTATTATTCAAAAGTCTATTTGATCCTGTTATGTGTATAATTTGCATTCATAAAGGCAACATGTTATGATTGAGTTCTGGTTTGATGTGGATGGAGAAAATCTTAGGATAGCCTAGGATTTGAGCTAGGTGGTAGCCTGTGAAATATGTTATGTTCTAGGACGAATTAGAGTTATCAGGTAGAGCCTTGGGGAAGGTACATGTAGGTGTGGAAGGTAGTATTGGGCCCGTACTACTGAAAGCACAGGACCTGTAACCAAACCAATGTTAGATCTGGAAGCTCTAAGGAGAAAAGTTGTGGAAGGACCCCTTTTTGGATATCCTGATCATTATGTTTTATGGTATTGAGTACAGTATAGTGGTGACACAACATGGAGCTGGGGGATCAGGATCAGGAGCTGGAGCTGGGTCGGGCGATGGTACCAAGCCCATTGATGAGAGGCTGCACGAGCTTACATGGCCAAGGTTTCAAGGGGCATCCTTGATGCCACCCTCGTGATTTTTGGGACGGTCAAGGAAGGGATAATGGAGATTATGGAGGAGAGGCTCAGGTCATTCAGAGCCGAGATTGTTGTGGGCCAAGTCGGGGCCCGAACTCCCTCGTTCTGGGAGTTCAATGCATGCGGGGAGCCGGAGTTCTTCGGGGTTAGGGACCCTATAGTTAGCTGATGTTGGGTGGCAGACATGGAGAATGCCCAGCACACGAGCTTTTGCCCGGATGCAGAAAAGGTAGGGTTTGCTTCATGCATGTTAAGAGACCGAGCGAGGGACTGGTGGGAGGAGGCGACTAGCCATGTGGGAGTAGCTGGTATGGCTGAGAGGACATGGGCAAAGTTTGTCAGATGCTTGGATCTGGAGTTTGCACCACATATTGAGGTGCAATGACTAGTGAGGGAGTTCCAAGAACTCCAGTAAACCACCGAGATTGTGGCGTAGATCACCACCAAGTTTCGGGAACGAGCATTGTTGATCCCACAGTATGATACAAATTAGGACATGAGGAGGACGAGGTATCATTCCATGTCAAGGGATGATATCTGAGAGTTTGTGAGCTTTAGAGGGTGCAAAACCCTGAACAAGATGGTGGAGAAGGCTCATGAGCGGGAAATGGAATTGGAGTTCCACACCAAGTGGAAACCAGAGGAGGCACAAACAGTTGTACATTAGGGTAAAAAGCCTAAGACCTCTGATTCTTCTGGTAGAGGCTTGTAGGGCTGTGACAGGTGTGCCAAGTGTGGGAGATCGCATGGTGGGGTTTGTCGGGCGTCAGGCCCGGTCTGTTATATGTGTCGTCAGTCGGGCCACTTGAGCAGTGATTTCCCTAAGAAGGGCTTGATTTGTTTCCACTGCAGCCAGACTGACCATAAAAAGGCCGATTGTCCGAGGTTGCAGGGACGAGGAGGAGTGGTGCCACCCAGCTAAGGAAGATGCTCTAGTGGTGAAGATCCGCGCATTTCAATTGACTAACGAGGAGGCTTGGGCAGCGCCAAACGTCGTGGTTGGTATATGTTTTATCTTTCCTGCTTGATATTGATTTGTATTGCTTATATGTATATATGTGCTCATCTATAAGGACATTTTTGGTCAATGGTATGTCGGCTCATGTTCTACTCGACTCGGGTGCTACCCGATCCTTTGTATCTCTTGTGCTTAGCAAGAAGTTTCATGATGCACCGGGGATTTTGGATTCCCCGCTTGAGGTTGAGATTACAGATGGCCGCACTATGAGTGTTGCGAGGGTGTATCAAGACTGTGTCCTGAATGTGCTTGGGGAGAGGTTTCATGTTGATCTAGTCCTGATACCGTTGCGAGGGTTCAAGGTGATCGTCGGGATGGACTGGTTGGGGGCCAATGGGGCCATGATAGATTGCGAGCGCCAGTTAGTGATGGTTCGAACCCTAAGTGGGGGAGAACTGGTTATTCATGGAGAAAGGACCTTGCAGGAGCCAACCCTCTGTTCAGTTGCGAGGGCTAGGAGACTTCTTCAACAGGGATGTGCGGAATTTTTGGCATATATCTCAGATACGAGGGTTGAGACCTCGACGGATTTAGGCAGTGTACGAATTATACAAGAGTTTTGGGATGTATTTCTCGAGGAGATACCTGGAGTGCCTCCAGAGAGGCATGTGGAGTTTCACATTGATTTGGCGTCGGGTGCCGCTCCGATAGCCAAGGCACCGTGCCGGCTAGCTCCGCCCGAGATGCATGAGCTATCTACGCAACTTCAGGAGCTGCTAGACCGATGGTTTATCCATCCAAGCAGTTCCCCATGGGGAGCACCGATCATGTTCATGAAAAAGAAGGACCAGTCACACATGATGTATATTGAATATCGAGAGCTGAACAAGCTAACGGTGAAAAACCGTTATCCGTTATCAAGGATTGATGATTTGTTCGATCAGCTACAGGGTGCGTCTTAGTTTTCCAAGATTGATCTTTCGTCGGGGTACCATCAGATGAGGACTTGGGATGAGGGTATACCGATAATAGCTTTCAGGACTCGGTATGGGCACTATGAGTTTGTGTTAATGCCATTCGGTCTCACTAACACCCCAACATCATTCATGGATCTTATGAACGGGGTGTGTAGGCCGATATTTGATCGGTCAGTGATCATGTTTATCGATGATATTTTGGTCTATTCTAAGACCAAGGATCTGCATGAGCAAAATCTAACGGAGGTATTAGAGATATTGAGGATGGAAAGGCTTTATGCCAAGTTCTCAAAGTGTGATTTCTAGTTGAGAGAGGTGCAGTTTTTTGGGGAAGTCATCAACAAAGAGGGTATTTTGGTTGATCCAGCCAAGATTGAGGCAGTATGCGGTGGGAAGTGTCGAAGAATGCATCAGAGATACATAGCTTCTTGGGCCTAGCAGGGCACTATCGGAGATTCATCCAGGATTTCTCCAAGATTGCGGTGCCTTTGACCCGCTTGACCAAGAAGAAATGTGTCATTTCGATGGGGCCCGAATCAACAATTGGCTTTCGAAGACTTGAGACAAAGGTTATGTGAGGCTCCGATTTTAGCACTGCCCGATGGGTAGGTGGATTTGTTGGTGTATTGTGACGCGTCTATCATGGGGTTAAGTGTTGTACTAATGCAGCAAGGGCATGTGATCGCGTACGCCTTGAGGCAATTGAAGCCTCACGAGGAGAATTACCCTACTCACGACCTGGAATTAGGGGCAATGGTGTTTCCCCTCATGATTTGGAGGCACTATTTGTATGGAGTTAGATGCACCATCTTCATTGATCACAAAAGTTTGAAGTATTTGATGGATCAGTAGCACCTGAACATGCGGAAGAGGAGGTAGTTGGATGTACTGAAAGATTATGATTGTGAGATCTTGTACCACCCAGGAAAGGCCAATGTGGTGGCCAATGCATTAAGCCGCAAGACGGTAAGTACTCCGATTAAGGATGTCTGGTTGAGGATGATGGTCATCTCTCCACTGTTAGATATGATTAAGAAGGCTCAAGTGGAGGGTTTGAAGAAAGATAACTAGAATATAGAGCGGATTTGGGGCCAATTTCCCTTGTTTGTACAGGATGGTCGGGGACTCTTGACATAGTGTGGCCGAATGTGGATGCCAGTGACTAGGGGAGTGAGACAAAAGATATTGGAGGAGGCATATAAGTCCAAGTTCTTTATATATCCGGGAGCTACAAAAATGTATAGAGAACTGAGGTTGATCTACTGGTGGCCTTGTATGAAGCCGGAGATCACCTGGTTTGTGGAGCGGTGCTTGACATGCAGGAAGGTCAAGGCCGAACATCAACGGCCTCATGGCAAGGTTCAACCACTACCCATTGCTATGTAGAAGTGGGAAGAGATGAGCATGGACTTCATCACGAAGTTACCGAGGACAACAAGGGGTGTGGATGCCATATGGTTTACTGTGGATAGATTGACGGAGAGTGTCCATTTTATTCCGATCTCCGAGAGCATCTCTGCTGAGAAATTAGCAAATATTTATGTACGAGAGGTGGTGGTTAGGCACAGGGTGCCGGTGTCACCATGGAAGGGTGTCATTAGGTTTCGAAAGAGGGGCAAGCTAGGGCCTTGATATATTGGACCATTCAGGTTTTCGGCCCAGGTGGGTAAGGTGGCTTACCGTTTGGATCTACTGGACGAGCTCAACCAGATACATAACACTTCCATGTGTCTCAGCTTCGGATGTATGTCACAAATGAGGCCGCAATTATTTCATTGGACGAGATTCAGGTTGATGAGAGCCTGAACTACATTAAGAGACCCATTGTGGTTTTGGATAGGAAGATCATGGTTCTTTGTAACAAGGAGGTGAAGCTGGTGAAGGTGCAATGACAGCACTGAAGAGGCTCCTAATGGACATGGGAGCCGAAGGACGAGATGCGGGAGCATTACCCCAATCTATTTGCGTTTACGGAGTTCACGGATGAAGTCTTGTCCAAGTGGGGGAGAGTTGTAACACTCCAAATCATGTATTACGCTTTATACCCCTGAAATGGGAAAATGGCATAAAAGGTCCCTTAGTACGCGGGGCGTACTCCAGGAGTATGCTTAGCGTCCTAAGGATGCATGAACGTGGAAGGTGGCTGCGTACGCAAGGCGTACATATAGGTACGTGGGGCATACGCGACAGAGGGCCAAAACTCTAATTCTCGGACTTCACACCTATTTAAACACCCTGAAGCCTCTTGGACCAAACCCTAATCAGCCTCCCATAGCCTTATTTCGCCCTTGTACACTAGAGATACCTTGTGAGAGTGTTTTTGAGGTTAAAGAGTGTATTTTTGGCCATTTTAGAGTTCATTCAAGAATAAGGAATTGCTAAGCATGCTTGGAATTTCATTGGCTTCAAGAATCTGCATCTAGTTCACCATACAGAGCTTTTGGAGGTATAAAGTCCTCATCTTGCTATCTTGTTCATTAGATCTAGTTAGGGTTTCTATATTGTCCCTTTTTATCTTGATGGATCATCTCTAGAGAGTTGGAGCAACTCCAGAGCTTAGGAAGAGTAGATCTAAGGTCCTTTGACTCATTCAAACCATTAAAATGGTGTCTTGACGGGTGTTTTGACCTCATGCGTGGATTAAGACTCTTGGAAAGGTCTTAATGGGTTGTTGGGAACATATGGAACATGCAAAGGCATAAAGTTGCCAACTTTATGCCTTAGGACGTCTTAATGAACTCATATCTAAATATTGGATGTTAGAACATGAAGTATTAAGCACTTAATGGAAGAAAGTGCTTAATTTGTTTGTACATCCGGCGTACATCAGCGTACGTAGCGCGTACAGCTTAGGGACCTAGTACGTTGCGCGTACCAGGGTGGTACACACGGCGTACACACTCAGATGGGTTTGGGTTCGTTTTCGGCATGTAATCCCTTTGGGCCTTAATCAGTCATTAGGCCTGGTCATGTTTTGAGTTAGTGGGCCAATTTATCTGTTTTGGGTCATGGTTGCTATGGTTGGGCTTTATTGGGCCACGACGCCCATTAATGATTTTGGATATGGACTTTGGGGCCATTAGCAAAGGAATAATTTTGGGGCATTAGGAAAGGACTTGGGGCTTGGTTCCTTTAATTGGAATGTATTTAACTCTAACTTTGGGTTAATGATATTATTGTTGAGCACAGGTGGTTACAAACTGTTAGGAGAACAACTTTTAGATTCAGCAGACAGAGGTGAGTTTTCTCACCATACCAATGGGTCTAAGGCGTTATGTTAGTATGAAACTTGCATGGAAGACCCTGAAGGGTTCCCGTGGCAGTCGATTGAGACCATGTAGGGGTTCCCATTACATTTGGTGTAAGACCTTCGAGGGTTTCCATGGCATCCTAGTATATTTGCATGTTTAGCTTGTTTGATATGTTTTTGATAGTGAAGACCATGTGGGGGTTCCCATGACAGATAGTGAAGACCATGTGGGGGTTCCCATTGTAGGAAGACCATGTAGGAGTTCCCATGGCAGGTAGTTCAGACCATGTGGGGGTTCCAGTGGCATTAGGTATAAGACCTTGGAGGGTTTCCATGACATCCTTATATGTTGTATGCATGGCTTCTGTGGTTTATATAGCTTTTATAGCTAATATGGTATGTGTGATTATGTAGATTGCATGGGGTATGCTGTGGGGAACTCACTAAGCATTAGCTTACAGTTTGTTGATTTGTTTAAGGTACTTTTGAGCCTAAGGGCAAGGGCTAGGCTTGATGGCGCGGCATACACTCTCGGACATTTGATTTAATGGGACACTCTGATATTAGAAATAAAATGTCGGTGTTATGGGTTTTGAAAACAACTTCATTGATTTTTCATATTTATAGGGATGTTTTGATTAATTAAAAATGAAAATTTTATTTGGAAATTTGGGTCATTACAGTAAAGTTGCCAACTTTACATGTGAAGTCACTTTTTAAAATCAGTTATGAGAGCTTGTCATGTTGGCAAAACCGAATAAGTGCTTAATGAGTTGGGTTGGCTGTCTACAAAGTACGCGAAGCATGCTCGACTCGTGCACTGAGCGTACAGGCCCCAGAAGGAATACGCCAAGCGTAAGTCTAAATACATCCAGCGTACTCAACTGTTTGACTTTTAGGTTGACTTCCTCGGCTTTGGGCATTATTTTGGGCTTTTAGAGTTTGTGCCTTGTTGGGCCATTGGACTTCTGACTTTGGGGCATGGATAGACTGATGGGTTTTGGTCATAAGACATCCTATGTGCTCATATAAACCCTAAGGCTTGGATCTAGGTTTCTCTATTGTACATGCAAGTTATCCAAGACTATAAACCCTAATTCTAGCATCCAAGTAATCATATTAACATGAGAATAGGTTTAAGATGTTACCTTGATTGTTATGTAGCAATAACAATCCCAAATCTCCTTGTATTGACTTTGGAAAGCTTAGAGTCACAATTATCACTCCTCTAATGGTTCACAAACACCATAAGCAAGAGGATGAAGAGGAGAGAGAGTGGAGGCTGCCCAAAAACGTCTACAAACCCTAGAGGAGTCTTCACCACGTTTTTGGGTCATAAGGGTCATATATATAGTGAGGCTATTAGGGTTATCTAACAAGGAAACCCTAATTTGGATGCTTAAGCCCTAAGCAACCCATGGACTCCTTTAATTAAGGGCTTTGGACGATTTCCTTATGGGTTTCCCCATAGAATTCGTCCACTCCTAAATTTAAGACAATCCATAGCCCAAATTGCAATTATCCTCTAATTACAATTCCAGTCCCTTAAGTTTAATTAATCTATTTTAGTCACAAAAGTAATTACGAATTAATTATTGACTAATATTAATTAAACAATATGATTTCTCCTTTAATATATTATTCTCATAATATATTAATAAATCATATTTAATCCTTTCTCTCCATAATTCATCCTATCAAGTTGCTTTGGTGAAGGCAACCCAAAAGGACCATGCACCATCGGGTCAAGTACATACCAAAATAGTTATGGACTTAAACACTAATCCAACAGTCTCCCACTTGGATAAGTCCAATAACTATTATGCGTATGACTTCAGATCTTGATCTGCAATCGTAGCTTTCTAAAGCCGCTATCAACTCTGAGCCAATCAGATACGCGTGTCCTTAGATAAGGGATCATATATTCCTCCATTCTAGATATCATATGAGATATGATTTCAAATCATTCTCTTTGTACTATATCTCGATTCCCGATTTATGACGACTGACTAATTGAACAACTCAAATTAGCCCTAGCCCGGCCGAGCATTTACGTTTGTCATCACTAAATCATCGAGGGGCCCAAAGATATCGCTTTTATCCTACTTTGGATAAAAGGAACGGATAAACTTTGATACAATGCTTGCTTGCACTCACTCACCGAATCACACACAACAATATGTTTTATAACACCAAGTTACTAGTGCATTTACATATTATCAATGTGCAACCGATTCGCAAGATACAACTCACACATCTCGGTTTCAAGAATATAAGATGTTATCGTCTCACCAATCACTCGTGATACAATTCATGGAGTGATCCAAGTGAGCGTGGGTTTAATCCAATGCTCAAATCATATTCATAAGCACTCATGAACGTTGCAACAAACATTTGCTTATGTCTAATACTCTTTTAGACATTCCACACACCAATTCACGATAGTCTTCATTCATACCTACTTCCAACATATGAACGACTGTGGCCCGTTCGAATAATTCAACTGTTCTTAACCAATTAAATTATTTAGTAAGTCAAAACATGCAAATGTGAAACACAAGAATAATACTAATCCCATATGGCGTCAAACCTTTGAGTATAAATAAAACACCTTTTATTTATCACCATATCGATTACTCATTATTTGTCGTTTCGGGTAATCAACTTCTTACTTGAATTATTACACTTGTCCCATGCTCTTAGCATGCACACAATGTTAACCTATGGTTCTTACTTTGTGAAATAGACCAAATTGAGCACATTTCCAATCATTCTCATTTTACAACCCCAAATCCTTTTTCATAAGTGAAAGAATATCAAATTCTTGCCACTTACAGAATATATTAGATTCTAACGTTTTATGCAATGATCCTTTCGAATGTCACTGTACCAAAGTCACAAAGACTATTGCCAATGATATTACAAAATCCTCTATCGGTGATTGTTGCAATACAATTCCTTAGATATGATGTCTCTCACTCAAAGTACATTCCTTTGAACATCCTTTTGCATAAAAGTTTCTTATCTAGACATAGATTTTCAATATTTAATTCCCAATATGGACATATTTCCATATTTTCCATATGACAACTCATTCTTAATAGAATCTTATCTATTCATAATAATGTCGATATGGTCCATCCAATATGGAAACATTTCCATATTTTCCAATACTATACTTCCAACTACTCACAAGCAACCAATCCTCGTCGAACTTTGGATTGTCCTTTGATAGTTGTTTAATTATTTTAGTCAAAACGGATTCTAGTCCTTTTTTCCTCTAAATGCGCTAGACATTTGAAAAATTTTAGAATGGTCAAATATTATAGCATTCGCAATCAATCCTATACCCGAAGCGTATGGGACACGATGCATAATGTCTTACATAAAGATTTGATACTTTATCAATATTTTGCCATAATGTTTTATTTGCTATGTTCTCAAAATTCGAATTGTGAAGAGGAATGTCGTAATCATAATTGAAATTTTAAGAACACACTATGTACCCTTGACTAAATTTATTAACATTCCACAACCTAAGCCTTTAGATTTGAAATGAAGCATAATATTCTCTCCCTTAATTATAGTAAAACAACTATTCCATCCTTACAACTTTGCAAAGAATGACTCTTGTTTTCTATAATTAATATTGCCAACTTGCAATACTTTCCTTAATACTCATACAATCATAACATTTATGCTCCCACTATCATTATGATTATTATAAACATAACACTTATGCTCCCACTAGCTTTGACATGTATTCTTAAACAGCTTAACTTTCAGAAAAACAATACTTATTGAATTTCTTAAGTTCATGTTTCTAATACTTAGTGCTTTGATAAACTTTTATCAAGTCTTCTTGAACTTATACACCTTTGCCTTAGATAGTTCCTATGTGTGTCTAAACAATTAAGACTAATTGCCAAACCTCACAATTCAAATTATGGAAAGGGATACCGTAACCATAATCGAATTCGAGAATGCAATTTTACAATCAGTATCTTCTTAAAATCTTTCTTAGTGAAAGCATTTCCTCACAATCATTTTCATGAAGGAGGAAATCTTATGACACTTCGTTTTATACGGTGTATTTGTTCCTATCCATGTGAATTTGTCAAAACCAAAGTTTACGACAAATTCAAACTCATATGGATCGAACTTTCTTGATCTTAATTTCTTGCCTTATGGTAGTACAGCTGCCCACCATGTCTTCCAAGTAGTTAAGTATCTCACCCTTTCCTATCAATGTACCTTTCATTGATTAAGGTGCCTTGCCTTTTATGCGTTCAAAATGAGAACTCATAGAACTCACATGCATAATTAACTCAATTGGACCAGCACAGAAACAAAATAATGTCAACACGATAGGTTGTAAACCTCAACTTGTGTGCTAGTGATGATTGATAAGGTTTATCTGATTTGTTCTTGAAACCTTTCAAGATCATTAAGACTCCCACTGACTCCTTGACATATAAGATTCTCTTGTCAAAACATTTCTTGACAAACAAATATTCAAGATTTAGTGTAGCTTTTATCAAAACTCTTCATAAATTGGTCCAAGTTGGTCTTTGTCTTATCCAAGACATCACAACTTTCCACATTTGATGAAAGTTATAAACCTTCTTAATACTTTTCACTCATTGTCATAATCTTAACTCTAAGACTTTTTATTGGAACGAGGTATGATTGACTTCTTGATTTAACCATTTCTTCAATCCTTGATTCCTCTTCTTAAACATACAATTGTACCAAGACTCACTTAAAGGATCAATTGAGATATGCTTCTTAATCATTAAGACCTATCATAAAGCATAAAAGGTACTCTCCCTTCTTCTTAGAATGGAGAAACTTTTATCTTTCTGCCTACTTGATTCTTCTTATTCGTTCTACTATTGATTTAAACCCTTTTCAATCAATCTAGAATTACACTTAATCTTGTAAATATAATCACATTTACTAAACCTTTAGTAAATCATGACGAATATCTTTGTTACTCTTATGGTGTACTTGATTAACACGCAACTTTGTGTGCTCGATCTCCTAGTCCTTCACTTGACACTTTGTCAATGAATTAGTCTAATTTCCAAATATGAAATTTCTCATTCGTCGTGCAACCAAGTTGCATGATTCCAAGTTTCTGTCCAACTGAAACTTGGGCAATGAGAAACTCTCCCTATTTGGTAAATTCTAGACTTTCCATAGATAACATAATAAGAATCAAATCCATTATTACTAATAATAGAAACATTCAAACATCAATTTTTCATACACGCCATTGCAAGGATAAATAAATAATATAAAAATCAAAATTTATTTTATTGCGGAAAAATTTTGTCCTTACAATGCAATTCATTGAAAAACTATGCTAATACATGTTTCTTAGCAATCCTATTCTAACTCCAAGTAGTAGCTCAATAATCTAATCTTCAAGAAATGCGATCGAAATCCATTCCTTCACGGTTAGATTCCGCTCACTTCTTCCCTTAAGCTTCCTTTCTTTTCTTCGATCCTACAAAACATCAATTGTAATCTTATCACATTATATATTAAGAATCTAGAATAGAAGCTTAAAAGAGTTAGTTAATGGATTTTACCTATATTAGAGCCATACGTTTCGACTCTCCCATCTCTTAGATCTCTTAGGTAAATGGGGCAGCTTCGTCTCCAATTCCCTTTCTCTTGGCAATAAAAGCAGATTGACTCTTTTGGAATAGGACATGGAACTACTTCACACATTGCTTTTCTCTTATGATCAAACTTTTTGATCATAGCAAGTCTTTCGTTGCCATTGTCTATATCCATAGAGGTCTTGAAGGCAGATTCACCAATCAACTTTGCTTTTCTATTGCCCCAAACCATTGCTGATTCAGTAGCAATAAGCATATAGGTGAGATCTATAAGGGTCACGTCGCGGTTCATCATATAGTACTCTCTTACGAACTCACTATATGAGTTAGGAAGTGACTGAAGAACCCAATCAACAGCTATTTCCTCACAGACAACGGATCCCAACATTCTTAACCTATCAATGTGTGACTTCATCCCTAGGGCGTGTGCACACACCGGCTTTCCTTCTTTATGTTTACTTTCCAAAAGGGCTTGAGTGATCTTGAACTTTTCAAGCCTTTGAACTTGTGTGTTAGGGAGAATAAATGGAGGAGGAGGAGGAAGTGAAGTATGATCTCTTGTTCCTCGATCGAATCGTGGAATACCATCTTCATGTGGAATGCTTGTTCCACGGGTTTTAGGAAGACCATAGTTGTCGTACTTTGACATCTACAAAACGGGAGAAGACGAATTCAAGTTAGTTGATTGATTGAGTCCTTAGTAAATCACCCAAATGAGATACTAAGGCTAGGACCCAACACAATATTCTACAACTCGGGAGAGGGATGTCGTAACCCAAATTGCAGAACATTTGAAGGTAAGTGAATGACAATTCACTAATTTCCACCATGAAAAACGAAAAATAAATTTAAGTTTTTAAATCTATGAAAACTCCTAGATCCTATGAGATTCATTGAACATTTCAATGGCATGTTTAAATCTCGATATGCCCCTCTTGTTTGTGACTGGGATGTCGAGGATCACAAAGCGGGTGTGAATAACCATGCAAACTACATGGTGCCCCCACATGTTTCAGTCACCTATTCGATGTGCCGGTAAACCACACACACTCCATCGAACTATGACAAACATTGAGTCACCCTTTGCTACCTTTGCTTAGAACCATTTAGTGTGCCGGTAAACCACACACGCTCCAATAATGTCTTCACAAGGGCACAAAGTGTAATTTCATGGAATTGCATCAATTCACTTTTTCCTAAGTAACTAAGATTGGGAATTTGAAAAACATTTAGTTACTTTTGTACTACATTATACTTATAATGGAAGGTTTCGTCCTGTCCTACCCGTTCGGCTAACGACCCTCCACTAGTCAAGAGTGCGGTGGGTAAGAGTGGATACCCAATCAATCGCCATTTTATAGGCAATTTCCTTAAACACCCCTTATAGATCAGCTTCGTGAATGAGGCCTACTAACGGTAAGACTGACTTTTACTCATACATATATATATATATATATATATATATATATATATATATATATATATATATATATATATATATATATATATATATATATATATAATGTTACACTTTTAATGTTATATATAGTATAGGGTATATTTTACACTTTTAAAATACTAGGTGGTCAAATTTAATAATTATACCTTTAATTCAATTAAATTGTAAACCAAAACTTTTATGGATTTATTAAACATCTTTTAATTATACACCTTAATTAATTAATAAAATCATAAGGGTGTGATTTGAACTTTTTCAAAACAATACTAGAGTTTTAGAATTTAACATTCCTAATTAAACTTTTAATCAACTTTTAAATTCCAAAACCTGAGGGAAAGTTTTGAAACATTTCAAAACATTAGGGTTTAGAATTTAAATATACATCAAAATTAAACTATTAATCAAAATTTAAATTCCAAAACTTGAGGGCAAGTTTAGAAACCTTTTTCAAAACATTAGGGTTTCAACTATTTAAATTTCAAAACAACAAAACTTTCTGGGTTCAAATTTAAATTATAAAACCTAAAGGGGAAAATATGAAACCTTTCAAAGAACAAGGATCAAATAACAAATAATCTAAATTAACATTTAATCACATAATTATCCATATTTGATTTATTTAATGATTTCTTACAAAACAATTTACCAATTCAATCAAAATAATTAATCAATTATCACATAAGGAAACAAATATTTTATTAATTGATAAATATCTTCAATTAGATCAAGAATATAGTCAAATATATCATAAAATCGGATTTATATTGATCTAATATGATAAGGCAACTATCCTTAAGCAAAAACAGCAAGAAAATCCCGGTTTTCCCTCCTTCTGACGAGCCGACTCGCCGAGTCAGGCATGGACTCGTCGAGTCAGCATGGACTCGGCGAGTTCATCTATGGACTCGGCGAGTCCAGCCTCCAGAAACACAAAAATCGAATTTTACAATCATACAATGCATCAATACAATAGAAACCAGTCTAGTCTCTGATACCACTGATGGGTTTTGGTCATAAGACATCCTATGTGCTCATACAAACCCTAATGCTTGGATCTAGGTTTCTCTATTGTACATGCAAGTTATCCAAGACTATAAACCCTAATTCTAGCATCCAAGTAATCATATTAACATGAGAATAGGTTTAAGATGTTACTTTGATTGTTATGTAGCAATAAAAATCCCAAATCTCCTTGTATTGACTTTGGAAAGCTTAGAGTCACAATTGTCACTCCTCTAATGGTTCACACACACCATAAGCAAGAGGATGAAGAGGAGAGAGGATGGAGGCTGCCCAAAAACGTCTACAAACCCTAGAGGAGTCTTCACCACGTTTTTGGGTCATAAGGGTCATATATATAGTGAGGCTATTAGGGTTTTCTAACAAGGAAACTCTAATTTGGATGCTTAAGCCCTAAGAAACCCATTGACTCCTTTAATTAAGGGCTTTGGAGGATTTCCTTATGGGTTTCCCCATAGAATTCGTCCACTCCTAAATTTAAGACAATCCATAGGCCAAATTGCAATTATCCTATAATTACAATTCCAGTCCCTTAAGTTTACTTAATCTCTTTTAGTCACAGAAGTAGTTACCAATTAATTATTGACTAATATTAATTAAACAATATGATTTCTCCTTTAATATATTATTCTCATAATATATTAATAAATCATATTTAATCCTTTCTCTCCATAATTCATCCTATCAAGTTGCTTTGGTAAAGGCAACCCAAAAGGACCATGCACCATCAGGTCAAGTACATACCAAAATAGTTATGGACTTAGACACTAATCCAACATAGACTACGGATTTTCTTGGGATTACGTTCATGATGAATTTGTGGCCCAATTTGGAAGTTGGTCCTTATTGGGCCTTAGGATACCATTTAGGAATTTGGGCGTTTTGAGCAAATGGGTTGGGCCTTGGTTATGGGCCAAGTAAGAGAAGGGTAAAATGGTTTTTTACCTTAGATATTGGACAAGTAACTTAGATTCGGGATTATAGGTCGAGATCCAATTATTAATTGGATATTATTTGATGATGTTAGTGCGAGGATTTTCCAGATCAGCATACCAAGATTTTATCTGAGAGATTCAATTGCTTGAGATGTGTTTCCTCACTATGTTTACGGTCGAAGGTACCAATGTCGGCCCATGGTTTTTTATAGTTACGATGCTAGTTGTCTGCATTACTCTTGCATGTGGTATGTGTTTATATGCATACTAGGCGGGGCCTAATGTTGGGCGGGGCTTGATGATTATATTGTATGTTATTTATTTTTGTGATTTTTGCATGTGTTTATATGTTTGAATGTATATTGGGCGGGGCCTAATGTCAGGCGGGGCCCGATGACTGACAGATCTGTTCCGAGCGAGGCTCGATGTCGGGCGGGTCCCGATGATTGGTAGGGCTCACTATATGTTTGATATGTATGGTATGTGGTATTTTGGGGAATTTTCTAAGCTTTGTGCTTACGGTTTTCAATTTTTGTTTTAGGTACTTCAAATTCGCAGGGGAAGAGTTTGGGATGATTGTAGTGCACACACCACATTGTTCCGTATTTCATTACTCTGATGTACTTGGATGTTTATTGGTACACTCTGATTCACTATGGTGTCTATGATGTTGTTTTGAATAATGATTTTATAAATTTTAAATCAAAATTTTAATCTTAATTTTTGAGACGTTACAACATATGTATAAGAATAAGTATATGCATATGACAATTTAAATACATATGATTATGCTTATATATATACATATGCATAAGAATAAATAAATGACATATACATATACATATGTATATGTATAAGAATAAGTAGATACATAAGACAGTTAAATACATATGATTATTCTTATGTATATGTATATACAAAAGAATAAGTACATGACATATATATATATATATATATATATATATATATATATATATATGCAAATGAATAAGTATATCAATTATGAAGATTCATATATACATATGAATAAGCATATATATCCATATGAATATACATATGTATATACATCAGATAAATATACATATATGTATAAGAATTAATATAGGATGAATATGTATATTCATTTTTAAAAGATAAAAAATATAACAAATTATTTTTTTTTCAAATTATCGAAAATATTTCTTATATTTTAAAATTAATATATAAAAAAGATTTTTGAAAAAATTAAATTTTTAAGGCATATTTATATTTTTGTTAAGTTATTATTCTTCTTTTTCTTCTATTTGTTGTCGCTATAATGCTGAAACGTGTGCCAACAATAAATAAATGGAAAAACATTTTCTTTTTACAGAAATTGTTAGAAAAACTTAAAGCTAGGAAAATATATAAATAGAACTGTCACCCTCGTAGATGGAAAAGGTTAAGATTCTTTGTCTCGTGTATTCGTAAGCATATGAAACGTTGATTCACAAGTGGTTTTTTTAATTAATGTTCAATGTTGTTATCACAAAACGACTAATTCATTATATAATTAAAGCTAAATATCATGTTTCGTCCTTGTGCTATTTTCATACGAATCACGTCCTTAAAAGTATTTTTAAATTGACAAAACTGCAAAAATGGTCCCTGTGGTTTCATTTTTTGGGGTTTTAGTCCAAACCTCGAATTTTTTGGATTGGTGGTCCTTTTGGCCTAGTTTCGGTGCGTATTTGGTCCCTCGGTAAACTGAAATGACTGTAATGCCCCTCATGTATTTGTTTTTCATTTTTCTTTAATTTTTTTTAATTTAATATATATTTATCTATTTTAATAATTAAGAAATAAAAAGAGGGTCCACCTCTCTCTCTCTCTCTCTCTCTCTCTCTCTCTCTCTCGAACAGATACAATAAAAAACATATTCCCTTTCGCTTGTTCTTCCTCCCTGCAACACAAACCAACTAATAATCTTCCTATTTTGGAAGAAATCAATTTCTAGGCTACATCTTCTCCAGCCCAACAACATCAGAGCCTGTATTTTGTTGTCATATCTCTTCCGGATCTACCATCTGCCCACCGATCGACTCTGCCCCCTTTCCTCTTGCGGGTAGATGGAATCAGATCGACTTCCACCTTTACCCACAAACATGGATAGCAGATGAGAAAACTTCTTGCTCTGTTCGATGTGGGTCCCAAAGACCTGCATTTGTTGTCGTATTGAACTCAAATCCAAGAGAGAAAAGCTCATCTTCTAGTGCCTTCTGCTCCTATTGTAACCCGACAATCTCCATATCTTCTTCTTCCTCTTCATCATCTCTTCGCATATTCCCTGAATATTTTCCCCTACTACTGTTCATTTGCCTCATAAACATCGATCACAAACCACTCATTCACAAACTCCCATCGATCCGGATCCACTTTTCTGAATCCCTACATAAACATCAATCAGAAACACATACACATAAACTAAATATGAACTAAATAGGATTTCAATTGCTTACATAGGTATTGAGTTGGCGAATGAAACTGGAGAAATTATTGTGCTTAAAGTAAGCAGGTAAGAGGTGTTGTGAGAATGCTAAAGAGTCAACGACGATGAAGCTGTTATTGGAGTTTCCCCACTGGATTAGATCATCTAAGGAAGAATCGTTGAAGTCGACACATTTATGATGAATGAGAGATAGAGAAGATGAAGAATGTGGATTTCGTTTTTGGAGGATTAGGTAACGACAGGGCTGATTTCGTTTTTGGAGGATCTGGAGAGTGTATGTGTGTTTAGAGAGAGAGAGAGAGGAGGGGGGGGTCTTATTTTTTAATTATTAAAATGAATACATAATTATTAAACAATAAAAAAAATGATTTTAAAAATTGAAAATAAATGCCCAAGGGCATTAAAGTCATTTCAATTTATCGAGGGACCAAATCCACAATTAAACTAGCTCAAAAGGACCATGAAGCCAAAAAAATCGAGGTTTGGACTAAACCTCAGAAAAAATGCATACCACAGGGACCATTTTTGCAATTTTGTCTTTTAAGTTTGAACTTTTACTGTTTTCTAGTTATTTTCAACGTATAGCGCCTACTAAGGGCTTTAAGGCCTCTTTATGCTTATAAGCTTAGTTTTTTTTTTTTTCTGGTTAAAGGGTTGTTTGGGACTACTTTTTAATGCTAAAAATTCTTTTTGTAAAAGATTTTTTATAGAAGTTTTTTTTGAAAAAATAAAAACCAAAAGTGGGTTTTAAAAAGTGTTTAGATAGTATTTTTTGACTTTTGAGTATGATTTATCTTTAAAAGATTAAAAGTTACAAAAAATTATATTTTCTTGACTTTTGAAAACTCATTCTTTTCTTCTTTACAAAAAGTTATTTTGAAAAGAACTTTTACATCTTTCAAACATTTTTATAACTATTTTAAAAATTAAAAGGAAAAAATCATTTAATAAATATTCTCAAACACCCTTGAATATTTGATTTAAACAAAAAGTTATCTTTGAAAGTACAAGACTTTAATATGTACTTTAAACAAAATACATTTAATGTAAAAACTACTTCATGCATTATTTCAAAAAAAAAAAAAAAAAAAAAAAAAAAAAAAAAAAAAAACCTACCAAGTTGTTAAATAAATTTTCGGAATTACCATTTTTATTGGTTATGTCTCACATTTAGCTCTTAGGCATATATCATTGTAATTTTACAAATTTAAAAAATACTAGATATTTTTATAAAACATTCATATAATAAAACTTATAACTTCAATCTACCCCCTTATAACTACCATTTACCCACAATTTTTTTTATTGTTAAATGATCTCTCTCTCTCTCTCTCTCTCTCTCTATATATATATATATATATATATATATATATATATATATATATATATATATATATATATATATATATATATATATATATACATATATATATATATATATATATATATATATATATACACACACACACACTAGGCGCATGTCTGTGGGTTGCCCAGAAGCATCTATATAACTAAAATAATTACAAATGTATGTTTTTTAAATATAACAATAATGTTGTTAAATTTGATATAATAATTCGTACACTAATTTTATATAATATATTGATTATTTTGAATTATATAATAATATATACATCTATTAAAATTGCAGAATGTCAATCTTTTGAATGACCTCTACCCGCGGGTTACTAATAAATAAAATTAAATATAATATATGGTTTAATGTTATTTATAGTTGTTGTTATTGTTAATTAATTTTTTAAAATTTATTTGTTTAACGTTTTAATTTCTACCATTGTAATTAGTTAAAACATCAAACAATTTTTTTTTTTTGATTTTTAAGCTAACAATATAATTAGTTATATAGAGTTATTTTTAAGTATTGCTATTGTAAATTATTTTAAGTTACTTATTTGAAAACTTTTAACGATTATAAAAATATCTTTAGGAAATATTTTAGGTAAATTGATATTACAATTTAGTTTTTACATTTATCACTACAATTTATTACTTTTAACTATTCACACAAATATTCTTTGGGTTTTTTAAGTGGAACTGAAATTTGTATTGAAGTTGACCATCTAATGTTATATTTAAATTAACAATTTAAGTATTTTGTCAAAATTGTTCAAAAGTTGTAGCTTTTAAACTAATAATGGTTTACATACAATAACATATTAAATCAAATAAATTAAGTATAATATGTTAAAGGTTAACGACATAACTTTATAAGTAGAAGTAAAAATATTATTTTAATATTGAAATTTAGTTTATTTATGATTACACTTTAGGTTTGATATTTATTTTACCTTATTAACCAACTTATAATCATTATTAGAAAGACACTACAATTTATCACTTTTAACTATTTACAAAATAATCTTTAGGTTGTTTAAGTTGAACTAAAATATATATTTAAGTTGATCCTGTAAAGTTATATTTAAATTAACAATCTAATTATTTTATACAAACCGTTCAGAAGTTGTAGCTTTAAAATGATAATGGTTTACATACACCAACATATTAGACCTAATAAATTAAGTATAATATGTTAAAAGTTAAACAGATAATTTTATAAGTAGAAGAAAATATATTCTTTTAATATTGAAATTTAGTTTATATGTGATTACACTTTAGGTTTTATATTTATTTAACCTTATTAACCAATTTATAATCATTATTAGAAAGAAATTGAAAAGTGATAGGAGTTTCAAATGAATGTGGTGAAAGAAAAAATGAATGAGAGTTTCAAATGAATATGGTGAAATGAAAAATGTTTCCTTTATAAATATACTAGGCGAATGTCTGCGCATTGCTCAGAAACACCTATATAGTTGAAGTCTATACAAATATATGTTTTTTTAAATATAGCAATAATGTTGTTGTTAAATTTGATATAATAATTCGTAAACAAAATTGATATAATATATTGATTATTTTGAATTATATGATAATATATACATCTATTATAACTGCATAATTTTAATCGTTTGAATGACTTCTACCCACAAGTTATACATTAATAAAATTAAATATAATATATGGTTTAATGTTATTTATAATTATTGTTATAGTTAATTAATTTTTTTTAATTTATTTGCTTAATTTTTTAATTTTTATCATTATAATTATTTAAAACATCAAACATTGTTTTTTGATTTTAAAGGTAACAATATAATCATTTATATAGAGTTATTTTTAACTATTTTTATTGTAAATTATTTTAAGCTACTTATTTGAAAACTTTTAAAGATTATAAAATCTTTAGAAAATATTTTAGTCAAATTAAGATTACAATTTAGTTTTTATATTTATCACTACAATTTATCACTTTTAACTATTTACAAAATATTTTTGGTTTTTTAAGTGAAATTGAAATTTATATTTAAGTGGACATTGTAATGTTTTATTTAAATTAGCAATTTCAGTATTTTGTCCAAACTGTTCAAAAGTTGTAGCTTTAAACTGAAAATGGTTTACATAAAACAACATATTAAATCTAATATGTTAAAATTTAAAGACATAACATTATAAGTAGAAGTAAAGATATTATTTTAAAATTGAAATTTAGTATATTTATGCTTACACTTTAGGTTTGATATTTATTTAACCTTATTAACCAACGTATAATCATTATCAGAAAGACACTACGATTAATCATTTTTAACTATTTACAAAAATATTATTTGAGTTGTTTAAGTTAAACTAAAACTTATATATAAGTTCACCCTGTAATGTTATATTCAAATTAAAAATTTAAGTATTTATACAAATTGTTCCAAAATTATATCTTTAAAATGATAATGGTTTACATCCAACAATATATTAAAACTAGTAAATTAAGTATAATATGTTAACAGTTAAAAAACATAACTTTATAAGTAGAAGTAAAGATATTTATTTTATATATGATTACACTTTATGTTTGATATTTATTTAACCTTATTAACCAACTTATAATTATTATTAGAAAGAAATTGAAAAGCCATGGGAGTTTCAAATAAATGTGTTGAAAGAAAAAATGCATGGGAGTTTCAAATGAATGTGGTGAAAGGAAAAATGTTTCTTTTATAATATACTATGATATGATATAATGATAATGATATATATATATATATATATATATATATATAGAGAGAGAGAGAGAGAGAGAGAGAAAGGTTATATGGAAAATAAACAATTAGGGCAACACATGTTGGAACCAATGAAAGCATGACAACACATCACTTTGGAATAACTACATAAATAACTTCCATAATACATTGCTTATGAATAAAGAAATGGACACGTCTCACTTGATCATTGGTTCCAGCATATGTTGCCCTAATTGTTCATTTTCCATTGAACCTAACCCTATATATATATATATATATATATATATATATATATATATATATATATATATATATATATATATATATATATATATATATGAAATATTTTGAGTTTTAAGTACCCAAAACACATTAAACTTAGAACCCTTTTCCTTTCGAGAGCGTCAAGATCTGAATTCTTAAAAGCATGATCATCATTTTACACATCGTATTTAATTTTTATTTTTGGCAACAATCACTACAACTCTAAAAATAAGCTTAAGAAATTCAAATTTTCTAATTTAAGCAAAACTAGAGGAAGAACCCGTTCGCTGTTGGCAAGGGTTTGGATGGGTCCGGACGAATTTGGGGAATGGGTTTCCTTCGGCTTCGGATAGGTCTGGATGAATTTATGAAATGGGTTTCCTTTTGCATATTATAGAACAGCTAAAGTAAGTTAAATTTTGTACAAAAATGTTACATAGAATTGAAATGACGATTAACTAATTGGCAACATACTTCCGGTGGTTCTCGATTAACAATGAATAACCCACTTTTGCTTTAAGTGTATTATCGCAACCTAATTTCGCTTCCCAAACCTCACATACAACATAAAAGACTCACATGCAAAAAAAGCCTTATTGCCCGACAAAAGCCACATCTACAGCAAGGAACACCGGTCCTATGTATACCATCAAGAAAAAGTTTTCTAATCATAGTGTTTAATATGTATTTTCAAGTAAGGAAATAGCGAAAGAGTTTCTAATCATAGTTTTTAAACTAAGGAAGAATTAAAAGCCATCAAGAAAGAGTTTTCAAGTAAAAAATTCACAGGATTCAATAAAATATTCAAAATAGAATATAGCACCTGGTTCTTGGTATGTATTCCTTTCTTAATATTTTTGCATTTTAGCCTTGGACTCGGCGAGTCGAAGGACCAACTCGCCGAGTAGAAGCGGGATGAGACGCGAGGTTTAAGTTGTGGACTCAACGAGTCGGGTCCCGGACTCGGCAAGTAGGCCTTGTCTGGACAAAACCCCTAACCCGAGGGTTTGCACCCTATTTAAACACCTTAACTCGGCCTCCTTCGTCCCATTAGCTCCTAGAAGACCCCCATAGCAAACCCTAGCCGTTATTGAAGCAATCTAAGGCATTTGGAGTGATTTTGGTGTTTTGTGATCCAAGGAAGGAAGGAAAAGCTTGAAGGATCAAGAGGAGGCTAGAGGGATCTGATTTTAAGCATCATTTGTAGTCTACAGAAGGTATAAAGTCTATACCTTGTTTGTTCTTTTGATAGATCCCATTTTGTGGAGTTTTAGGGCTTTTCTAAACCATTTTGGTCACCAACCATGATTGCAAGCATGGTTTGGGGTTGATGTTTCAGATCTAGGTCCTTAGAGGGGTTACAAGTCAGAAAGGAGTGGCTTTGGAACTCAAAGAAGGCCCCATGCATTGTAAGAGCTTGTTTTAGGACCTTTTGAGCTCAAAGTCCCATGCAAACAAGTAAAGGTTGTAACTTTAGGTGCTTGTTCGATAGTAGAAGCATATATCCATCTTTTGATCAAGGGTTGTACATCAGAAATCAAAGTTTTAGTGAGGGGATGTGACCGACTCGACGAGTCCATTCTTGGACTCGGCGAGTCCAAGGTATCTGCCCCATATCAGTTGAGGGTCAAAAGGACCCAGTTGAGTGTGGAAAGGTTTTAGGGAGTCCTGGGGAGTGACCCAACATTTCGGACTAAGCCATTGTCTTGGAAATTCATGGGACTCGACGAGTGCATGAACAGACTCAGTGAGTCCAAGGCAATCTTCTTATGGATGAAGATGAACTCGACGAGTTGTTCATACAACTCGGTGAGTCAAGGATAGGACCTATGTATCAGTTGGAAATGAACTCGACGAGTTGTTCATACAACTCGGCGAGTCGGATGAAGATTCAGTCGATAATCAAGTAGAAGGAAAACTCATCGAGTCATCGCCTAACTCGAAGAGTAGAGACAGGTATAGGGTCAAATGGAAGGATATGGACTCAGCGAGTTGGCGAACCAACTCCGCGAGTCAGGTCAACTAGAAGTTGACTTTGACTTGGACTTGGTTAGGGGTAAAATGGTCATTTTACCCTAAGTACAGTTAGTAGTGTATGACTAAGTGTTTTGTGGGAATTATAGCCAGAGGATTTCCGGAGCAGCAGCGGCAACAGTCAAAGGATTCCCGCACAGATCATCAGCTACTTCGAGGTGAGTTGCCTTCCAGTAGCGGTGGGTCTAAGGCCACAGTGTCGGCCCACCAGTAGGAGACGTATGTCAGATGATGCTCTTTGTGATATCATCTGGGTTTGCTATTATCTGTTATGATACGAGCCAGTACGATATGTTATATACTAGTAGCGGTAGGGGAAATAGTCCCCGAGATCATCAGTCAACAAGGCCGAAGGGGTAGTCATGCCCAGTTATGTTAGATCGAATGTGATTATGTGATACATGTTATGTGGTAGTAGTAGAGGGGTGAAATAGTCCCCAGTATCCGGTCGAAAGGACCGAAGGGGAGGCCAGCACCCATATATGCTAGGCAATATCCGGTCGACAGGACCGAAAGGGAGGCCAGCACCCAGATATGCTAGGCAGTATCTGGTCGAAAGGACCAACGGGGAGGCCAGCACCCAGATATGCTAGGCAGTATCCGGTCAAAAGGACCGAAGGGGAGGCCAGCACCCAGATATGCTAGGCAGTATCCGGTCGAAAGGACCGAAGGGGTAGGTCGGGCACCCAGATATGCCTGACAGTATTTGTATGTTATGTGGGTTTATGGTATGTGGTATGATGGAAGAGCTCACTAAGCTTAGTGCTTACAGTTTACAGTTTTGTTTTCAGGTGCCTCTTCATCGAAGGGGAAGGAGCTGGCGCGGTAGCTGCACATCATACACGCACATTGTTTTCCGCACCATGAGTTATTCTGGGATTTTATACTCTGACACTATGGTTGTTTTTATGTTTTGGTTTTCAGACACGAAATATGTTTATGAAATGATATAATCAAACAATGTTTATTCACAAATGCTTTCCAAAGTATTGATTTAAAAGTGAAATTTTTGGACGTCAAAATTGGGTCGTTACAAGTTGGTATCATAGCCCTGGTTTGAGGGATTCAAAAACACCTTCGGGGGCGTCTGGACTCAAATCAAGGGATTAAAAGATTTTTCTAGGAAAAATGGTTTTCTAAAGAATAAGACAGAAGAGTTTTTGAGAAAGAACAAGTGTGTGATGTGCGCGACCGGCCGTGCTCAAGTAAGTATTCCCCAAAGTACCCATACAATGGTTGGATTATGTTTATCAGTTTCAGTAGAATAGCATGCTAGAATAGGACTAAGGATCTAGGAATTATGCCTTATATGTCTGCTTTATGTGCTTTAGCTTATGAGAATTGCATGCTAGTATTGAGTAGACAGCAGTAGGATAGCATGTTTAGGTTATTCCTGATAGTATGAGCTTAGCATTGTATGCTAGTACAGTTTCTCATTATGAGGACAGATTTGTGTGAGATTGTTCCCTTCTTGTCTGAATGTTGCTTGCTTTGTGCTTTGAGGGGCTTGGAGTGATGGGAGTCAGCTGTTGGGTGGATACGTTAAAGTCTCTTGTGATCAGGGTTGAATAATCTCAGAGTGTTGGATTTGACCCTATTGCGTAGCTCTTGTCTGAGTCCTAACCGTTGTAGGGATGAGTCCCTTACTCGAAGTATTATTTGAGCCTCGTTGCACGTGATTGTATTTAGGTAATGGCTAATTGGCATTACAAAGATGCTTTCAGCAGCTGAGGACTAGTTTGGGTAGGGTCAGAGGTTCCCTAGGGTAAGCCTAGGATGAGAATAGCAGTGATCAGCAGTGGTATTAGGGATCTGGTGGAGTCAAAGTTGTCCTTGAGGAAGGTACGGATAGACATGGAAGGTAGTATGGGCCCGTACTACTGAAAGCAGAGGATCCGTACCCGAATTAAGGAAGGCTGAGGCAAGACCAGGGAACTTGTAGTGGATGTGATCCCTTTAGAGGTATCAGTATCACCTATGGTTGCATGTATATATTGCAGAATGGTGGTACTATGTCCGAGGCCAGCACTTGGCAGTTCAGGAGAGGGATCGGGTTTGGGATCAGGATCAGGATCCGAGCCAGTAGATGAGAGGCTACGCGAGTTCATCGCGTCAGAGATCACCAGAGGCATCCTTGAGTCGACCCCCATCATTTTCAGGTCGATCAAGGAAGGGATAGTTGAGCTGATGGAGGACCGCCTCATGGCGTTCAGGATTGACATGGCATCTGGCCAGTCAGGATCTCACACACTGTCCTTTACGGAATTTAGGGGCAGTTGTGCACCAGATTTCCATGGGGCGAAGGACTCCATTGCTGCCAGATGATGGATTGCAGACATTAAGTCTGCACAGCTGACCAGCTTCTGCCCTGAGAGGTCGAAGGTACGATTTGCAGCAGGATGTTTGAGGGACCGGGCTAGGGATTGGTGGGAGTCGATTGGTGACTCTCTGGGAGCCTCGGCTGTTGAGGCTATGTCATGGTTAGACTTTGTGATGTGGTTCAGAATGGAGTTCGCACCTGCAGTGGAGCTCCAGCAGTTAGCCATGAAGTTTTTGGACATGAGATAGACCACAGAGACTATGGCGTAGATCACCGCCAAGTACCGGGAGAGGGCATTGCTGGTGCCCCAGTATGCGGGGGATGAGGATATGAAGAGGACCTGCTATCATGACATGCTGCGAGCCGACATTCGGGAGCATGTTAGTATTTCGGCATGCCCTACCCTGGATTCCATGATTGCCAGGGCTAGGGAGAGGGAGATCGATCTGAAGCATATCCGGAAGAGGAAGGTAGAGGAGGGGCAGGTTACAGGGGCTTCAGGGAAGAAGCCCAAGGGATCAGATGCTGGGCTGAAAGGCCAACAGAGCCGAGGCCGCTGTAGGAAATGCGGCAAGGCACATGAGGGGGCATGTAGATTGGGATCGTCAGACTGCTACAAGTGTAGCAAGACGGGGCACTTTAGCAGGGACTGTACTACCCCTGCACCGGTTATTCAGACGTCTGAGTTACTATGTTTCCACTGCAACCAGAGGGACCACAAATAAACTAGAAAATAATTCCTAATTTCACATGCAACCTACTTTGGATCTATGTTTTAACTATTGAACATACAACTTTGAATTGCAAAACAAGAACCCTAGAGGAGGTCACTATTTTCGAAAATAATAAGCTAGGGTTAAGAGTTACATACCTTTCAATTGTTATAGCAAACAATTGACAATTCCCTTGATCTTGATCTTCTTGGAAGCTTAGCACCACAAGTGTAATGCCTCTAATGGAATCACACCCAAACTAGCAAGAAGGAAAGTAGAAGAGAGAGGGGAGAGGGAGTATCCAAAATCTTGGCCTTAGGGTTTCTTCAAAAGAAAGGGTGAACAAAATATGAACCAGGAGGCTCCTTATATAGCTGAGGGATCTAGGGTTTAGGGGAAACCCTAGTTATCCTTTGCTTAGGGCCTAAGCAAACCCAAGGGCCTTATCCAAGCCCCTATGGACGAAATCATTAGGGTTTCCCCTATAGATTTCGTCCACCCTCTTCCAAGGGGTTTCTAGAGCCTTCCACTCAACTATTAGATAATTGCAAACTAGTCCCTGCACCTTATAATTAATACTTTTAACCCCAAAATTAATTCTGATTAATTTCTGGCTAACTATTAATTAAACATAATGATTTCTAATTAATATATTAATCTTTTAACATATTAATAAATTCATTTATATTAATTTATTAATCTTATAATAAATTAATATCTCTCCTTTCATAATTTGCTTGTCTGGTTGCTAGGTTAGAGGGCAACCCAAAAGGACTGTGTTGCTATCAATTCAAGTACATACCAATTATAGTTATGGACTTAGACACCTAATCCAACAGTCTCCCACTTGGATAAGTCTGTAACTGTAATTGCTAATATGCCTTCTAAATTTGACCAGCAAATTGTAGCTTCCAAAAAGCTGCTGCCGAGCTCTGACCCAGTCAGATACGTGTCCTAAGATAAGTGATTATATAATCCTTCATTCTGCTAGATATCCCTAGACAAAAGACATGGAATGTAATTAACCTCTTTTGTCTAGAATCTACATTTCCCGATTCCTGATTTGTGATGATATAGGACTTCTAATCGAACACATCAATTCAGTCCTGGTTGGGCCCAGCACAAAAGTCAACACCAAATCATCGAGGGGCCCACAGATATCGATTTTCTAGTTAGGGCAAAAGGAACGAATAAACGTTGACTCATATGCTTGTATCTTTTACTCATCAAATTATACATGACAATACATTTTATAACACCAAGTTACTGATGCGGTTTCGTATCACCAATGCATGACCGACTTGTAAATTACAACTCATATATCTTCGTTTCAAGATTATAAGATATTATCGTCTCAGTCTTACTCGTGATGAATTCCATTAAGTAATAATCTGAGCAAGGGTTTATCCAATACTCAAATCTCAATTTATGAGTACTTATGAACGCTGCAGCAAATCTATTGCCATGTTTATCCTTAGACAATCTACAATCCAGTTCATGACAGTCTTAATTCACTACTTACTTCCAAAAGTACGAGCGACTGTGGAGTTTGAATAATCTAATTATCCGGGAAGTAAAACATTCAAAAGTGAAACACAATAATAAACAATTGACAAAGGTAGAACCTAAACTTATAAATAATACTTTATTATTTAATCACCAACAGTCAATTACATTTACTTTTTTACAAGTTTCAAAACTAATCTAACTACTAAAACCAATATCATTTTTCAGTCCTATGCTCCGAGCATGCTAAATGTGCTTAGCCCTACTTAGACCCTTCGTGAGAGGATCTGCTGGGTTAACTTCAGATGACACCCTCTTCACTATAAGATGGCCTTCTTCTACTCTATGTTTGATGAAATGGTACTTTCTGTCGATATGTCTGGTTTTACCATGATCTCTCGGTTCCTTTGTCAAGGAAACCGCTCCTTCATTATCGCAGAACAGTTCCATAGGCTCCTGGATGGTTGGAACAACTCTGAGATCCCCGATGAAGTTCCTCAACCAAGCTGCTTCTTTCGATGCTTCACTTGCTACTATGTACTCTGATTCACAAGTAGAATCAGCCACCGTATCTTGCTTGGAACTCCTCCAAGTAACTGCTCCTCCATTCAGTAAAAATACCCAGCCCGACTGAGAACGGAAGTTATCTCTATCTGTTTGAAAACTGGCATCACTGTAACCATCTACTCTCAAAGTACCATTGCCACCAAGCACAAGGACCCAGTCCTTCGTCCTTCACAAATACTTTAGTATATTCTTTACAGCTATCTAATGAGCACTACCTGGGTTTCCTTGATAGCGACTGACCATGCTCAAAGCAAAGGACACATCAGGGCGAGTACATGTCATAGCGTACATGATCGATCCGACAGCGGAAGCATAAGGTACACGAATCATGTCAGCTATTTCCTCATTTGTACTAGGGCATTGAGTCTTACTTAATTTTGTGTTGCTCAGGATAGGTAGCTCTCCCTTCTTGGAATTTTCCATACTAAAATTCTTTAGTACCTTATCCAAGTATGTGCTCTGACTAAGTCCAATTAGTCTCTTCTTTCTATCTCTCAATATCCTAATCCCAAGAATATAGGCGGCTTCTCCTAGGTCTTTCATGGCCAAACACTTTTCAAGCCAAGACTTAACTTCGTTCAAGGTTGGAACGTTGTTACCAATGAGTAATATGTCATCGACATATAACACTAGAAAAGTTACTATACTCCTACTATCCTTGATATACACACAAAACTCATCTTCACTTCTAGAGAAACCAAACTCTTTGACTTTCTCATGGAAGCAAAGATTCCAGCTGCGAGATGCTTGTTTTAATCCATAAATGGATTTCTCAAGCTTGCATACTCTATTGGGAAACTTTATATCAACAAAACCCTCTGGCTGACTCATGTAAACATCCTCAGCCAACTTCCCGTTAAGGAAGGCAGTCTTGACATCCATCTGGCAGATTTCATAGTCATGAAAGGCAGCTATGGCGAGCAATATCCTAATAGATTTAATCTTAGCTACTGGCGAAAAAGTCTCATCATAGTCAACCCCTGGGGTTTGAGTGAAACCTTTTGCAACCAGTCGAGCCATGAATGTATGCACACTCCTATCCATGTCTGTCTTCTTCTTGAAGATCCATTTGCACCCAACTGTCTTCCGACCTGGTGCACTATCAACCAAATTCCAAACTTGGTTGTCATACATGGACTTAATCTCGCTGTCCATTGCCTCTTTCCACTTGGAAGCCTCTGGGCCTGCCATTACTTCCTTATAAGTGACTGGTTCATCTAAGTTCACTAGTGTTCTGTCACTTATGAATGTGTCACCATCTGAAGTAATATGAAAACCATACAACTCAGGTGGCACACTCACCCTAGTGGATCTTCGAAGAGGTAATGATTTATCAACCGATTCAACGGGAACTGTTTCCTCTGGTTGAGTGCTAGTGTCATCTAAGGTTCCTTCATTGGTTGAGTCCTAAATCTCTTTAAGGTCAATGGTACTCCCACTGTCCTCTTTGAATATGAGCTCTCTTTCCAGAAAGACTCCTCTTCGAGCTACAAACACCATGTTTTCACTAGGTCTGTAGAACAAATATCCAAAAGACTACTTTGGGTAACCAATGAAAATACATTTCTCACTTCTAGATGCTAGCTTGTCGTGAGTCTCTCGTATTACGAAAGCTTCACAACCCCATGATGGGTTTTAGCCATAAGAACTTTCCTATGTGCGCATGCAAAACCCTAATGCTTGGATCTAGGCTTTCTAATAAACATGCATTGAATCCAAGTCTTCTAATCACTAATTAGGTTAAGTAACAACATTGAAACAGATCTAGAATCATACCTTTGAGTTCCTTGTTGATCTTGAGGTCTTGGAGCTTCTAGAGTCACAAGTGTCACTCCTCTAATGGCTTACAAACACCAATAGCAATAAGAATGATTTAGGAGAGAGGAGAGGGAAGGAATTCGACCAGAGGTTCCTTGCTTTAGGTCAGGTGTCGAATTCCATCAGCCATAGGGTCTATTTATACTTGTAGACTCCTTAAGGGTTACAATCTAAACCCTAATTGGATAATCTTCTCTTAAGGCTATCCAAATCCATTCCTAAGATAAGCATATGGACGATTTTAGCTATCCTAAACCTCTTAGAATTCGTCCATACCATATCCAAATGGATTTACAGTCTAAAGCTTAACTATCAAACAATTGACAGTTTATACCCCTTTATTTAATTAATCTCTTTAAGTCACCAAATTAATTCTAATTAATTCTATGACTTATATTAATCAAATAACAAATATATTATTCATTATATTATTCACATAATATATTAATAATATTTACTCTCTCTTAATAAATCATCATATCAAGTTGCTATGGTGAAGGCAACCCAAAAGGACCATGCACAACCGGATCAAATACTTGCCTAATATAGTTGCAGCCTTAGACACTATTCCAACACCCCAGACTTTAATATGTGCTAACGAGGGAACTTTCCCTATCCACATTTCGTGAGATGTTTTCGTAACCTTCTTTGTAGGGACAATATTGAGGATGTGGGCGGCTGTCTCTAAGGCATACCCCCAGAAATGAATAGGAAGCGAGGCACGACTCATCATAGAACAAACCATGTCTAACAAGGTTCGATTATGCCTCTCAGCTACACCATTTAATTGTGGTGTCCTAGGAGGAGTCAATTGTGAGACTATCCCACATTCTTTCAGATAGTCGTTGAACTCGATGCTAAGATACTCCCTGCCTGTATCGGATCTAAGTATCTTTATCTTTCTGCCCAATTGATTTTCGACTTCATGCTTAAACTCTTTGAACATTTCAAAGGTTTCTGACTTATGTTTGATCAAGTAGATGTAACCATATATGCTATAATCGTCAGTGAAAATCACATAGAATCGATTAGCATCCCTTGTGGTTGATATGAAGGGCCCACACACATCTGTGTGTATGAGATCCAACAGACCTTCACCTCTTTCACAAGACCCTGTGAATGATGATTTTTTCATCTTTCCCAAAAGACAAGACTCACACATATCATCTGATTTTAGGTCAAATGATTCCAACACTCCATCCTTTTGGAGTTGGGCTATGCGTTTCTTGTTAATGTGTCCAAGACGACCATGCCACAAGCATGCCTTGTCTACACTATTAGACAAGTCAACATTAAGTACGCTATTTCCTAAGCTATCAACACAAGTCACTGTTTCATACACGCCATCACAAGGTAAAGCTTCAAACATAAAAACACCATTCTTATAAACAGAAATTGAACCATTCAAATCATTAAAAGAATATTTAAAATCTTGTTTGAACAATGCATGAAATGAAATAATGTTTCTCGTCATCTCAGACGAATAGCAACAATTTATTAAGTCTAATCTAACATCATTACTAAGGAAAGGTTGATAAACTCCGATCTTGGTTACTGGTGATGACTTCTTGTTTCCCATGATCAAGTTTATCCTACCTCGCTCTATCTCCTCACTTTCCCTTAGCCCCTGCAAATCAGAACAGATATGAAAACGACATCCTGTATCAAGGACCCATGAACGAGGAGATAATGAGTTATTAGAAGAAATAGTGTAAATACCTGCCGAAGATGGCTTCACTTTGCCATCTTTGATGTCTTGCAGATATTGTGGGCAAGATCTCTTCCAATGCCCCTTTTGATTGAAGTAAAAGCAAACGGCCTCTTTTGGATCAAAAACATGGGGAGTGGAACCATTGGGCTTAGCCTTTGGGCCATTACTAGATGACACAGCTTGAGCCTTGTTTTTCCAGTTTTGCTTGGGAGGACCTTTCCTCTTCCTCCCTTTTCCCTGTCCAATTGCCAACACAGGGTCACTTGTAGGTGTGGAGGGTATAGTTTTACCCTTCATCCCTACCTTAGCTGTCTGCAACAAGTTGTGGAATTGGACCAATGTCTGCTCAATTTTGTTCAAATGGTAAGTTAAAATAAACTGACCATAACAATCAGGCAATGAGTTCAAGACCATGTCACTGGCCAATTCCTCATCGAGGTGAATGTTGAGCTTAACCAAACGCTCTATGTAGCGTTGAATTCTTTGCACATGAGACACAACCGATTCCCCTTCTTTCATTTTGCAAGCCATGAGTGACTTGAATACTTCAAACTTTTCTTGACGAGCTCGCTTATGGTACTTTTCCATAATGTCCTTGTTCGTCTCAAAAGGCCAGTAGTCCTCATAGTACCTCTGCAATTCTGGGGACATGGTTGCAACCATGATGCATGCCACTTTGGAAGCATCATCATAGGGCTTCTTGTAGGCAACATACTCTTCGGGAGTGGCTTTGGACTCATCAAGTTATTTGAGCTCCTTTTCAAGGACATACTCTCTGTCCTCGAATCTGAGCCCCATCTTGATGTTACGCATCCAATTGTTATAGTTTGAGCCATCCATAAAGACTTTAGCGCAAATATTGAGCACAGAGAAGTTGTGGTTGGAGGATGAAGAAGCAGAAGTGTTTCCAGGAGTAGACATCTGAAAATAAGGATAGTTTTAGTTTAGATTTCAAGACACCTCAATACAATAACCCAAATATATCATATCAAGGTTAGGACCCAACTATGATGATTTACAACTTAGAAATGGGATGCCGAGATCCAAGTTCAAATCTCATAAAGGTAGGTGAATGACGATTCACCAATTCCATCATTTGACAAAATAAACAAAATGAAATTCCTAATTCTTTTGAGATACATTAAAACTATTTAATGGCATGTTTTAATCTCGGATTTTGATCTACTATTTGTGACTGGGATACCGAGGATCACAAACTAGATGTGAATAACCACGCAAATGTGCTTGGTAACCTTATTGTCTTTATCATTAACTATTGATGTGCCGGTAAACCACACATGCTCCATCAAAATGATAATTATAAGATACCCATTACTACTCTTTATTAGTGCCTTTTAGTGTGATGGTTAACCACACACGTTCCACTAACGACC
Source organism: Lactuca sativa (assembly GCF_002870075.4). Lineage (NCBI taxonomy): Eukaryota > Viridiplantae > Streptophyta > Magnoliopsida > Asterales > Asteraceae > Lactuca > Lactuca sativa. The sequence continues at coordinate 194,873,339 of NC_056626.2, forward strand.
AATAAATCATAATGTGCAATTTCATGCATTAGCATACTTTTCACACTTTTCCTAAAGTAACTAGAGTTGGGATTTTTTTTAAATAATGTTCTAGTGCTTTCTTTAATAGCGTTATACTTTTAATGAGAAGTAGTTGTCCTATCAAATCCGTTCTGCTAACGACCCTCCACTGATCAAGGAAGCAGTGGGTGAGAGTGGACAACCATTCAACTACCATTTTATAGGTAGTTTCCTTATACCCCCTTATAGATTAGCTTCGTGCATGAGGCATACTAGCGATTTGACTGACCATATTCTTATACATATATAATATTAGACTTCTAATTATAATATATATATATATATATATATATATATATATATATATATATATAAGGTGTGTTTTAAAACATTTTAAAACTCCAAGGGTTTATATAAATTTCGAAATTTAAACAATTAAATTTTACATTTAAATAAACCAATTAATTAGATTTAATGTTTATCTATTAATTAACTTTTAATTAATTTATTAAATCTTGTAAGGATTATCTAATTAAATTAATCAATTAATTTAATCCTAATCCTTATCCCTCTAAATTTCGAAAAAATAAGGTAAAGGATAATTATCCAATTAATCTAATCAAGTAACAATTATCCAAAACAAGAAACCCTAAAAAATCTAGCAATTTCGAAATTTACAAGGGAGGAGGCTAGGGTTTTCAAAACCCTAACCCTAATTTCGATTAGGGTTCTTTGGAGGCTAGGGTTTTCGAAAACCCTTTGATCCACAACCCTAAAAATCGAAAAAATGGCCTTTAGGGTTTAATAGCTATAAACCCTAATTTGCAATTCAACAATTATAGCAATTCAATTTAAACAAACAATGGCTCTAATACCACAGATGGGTTTTAGGTAAAACAAATAAACTAGAAAACAATTCCTAAGTTCACATGCAACCTACTTTGGATCTATGTTTCAACTATTGAACATACAACTTTGAATTGCAAAACAAGAACCCTAGAGGAGGTCACTATTTTCGACAATAATAAACTAGGGTTAGGAGTTACATACCTTTCAATTGTTATAGCAAACAATTGACAATTCCCTTGATCTTAATCTTGATCTTCTTGGAAGCTTAGCACCACAAGTGTAATGGCTCTAATGGAATCACACCCAAACTAGCAAGAAGGAAAGTAGAAGAGAGAGGGGAGAGGGAGTATGCAAAATCTCGGCCTTAGTGTTTCTTCAAAAGAAAGGGTGACCAAAATATGAACCAGGAGGCTCCTTATATAGCTGAGGGATCTAGGGTCTAGGGGAAACCCTAGTTATCCTTTGCTTAGGACCTAAGCAAACCCAAGGGCCTTATCCAAGCCCCTATGGACGAAATCATTAGGGTTTCCCCTATAGATTTCGTCCACCCTCTTCCAATGGGGTTCTAGAGCCTTCCACTCAATTATTAGATAATTGCAAACTACTCCCTACACCTTACAATTAATACTTTTAACCCCAAAATTAATTCTGATTAATTTCTGGCTAACTATTAATTAAACATAATGATTTCTAATTAATATATTAATCTTTTAACATATTAATAAATTCATTTATATTAATTTATTAATCTTATAATAAATTAATATCTCTCCTTTCATAATTTCCTTTTCTGGTTGCTAGGTTTGAGGGCAACCCAAAAGGACTGTGTTGCTATCAATTCAAGTACATACCAATTATAGTTATGGGCTTAGACACCTAATCCAAGAGAATCTTAGTTCTCCAAGATTGATCTGCATTCAGGATACCATCAGATGAGGGTCAGAGAGGAGGATGTGCAGAAGACTGCGTTTCGGACACACTATGGCCACTACGAGTTTGTGGTGATGCCCTTCGGACTCACCAATGCTCCTTCCGCGTTCATGGACCTCATGAACCGCATGTGTAGACCGATGTTAGACCGGTCTGTGATAGTGTTTATTGATGATATCTTGGTTTACTCCAAGACGCAGGAGGAGCACGAGGAACATCTGCGAGAGGTTCTAGAGACTTTGAGGAGGGAGAACTTGTATGCTAAGTTTTCCAAGTGTGAGTTCTGGTTGCGCGAGGTGCAGTTCCTTGGGCATCTTGTCAACCAGCACGAGATCTCAATGGACCCGGCCAAAGAGGAGGCCGTGATGAGATGGGAGGTTCCAAAGTCTCCATCTGAGATTTGAAGTTTCCTAGGATTAGCTGGCTACTATTGGAGATTCATCCAGGATTTCACCAAGATAGTCGTACCCCTAACAAGGCTAACAAGGAAGGTTGTGGTCTTTCGTTGGGGGCCTGAGCAGCAGGCCGCGTTCGATACACTGAGATAGAGATTGTGCGAGGCGCCAATATTAGCCCTGCCAGAGGGCATAGAGGATTTTGTTGTGTACTGCGATGCTTCCATCTCAGTTTTGGGCGCACTATTGATGCAGAGAGGGCATGTCATCGCCTACGCATCGAGGCAGCTGAAGCCTCACGAGGCGAACTACCCAACACATGATTTAGAGTTGGGGGCTATTGTATTCGCCCTCAAGATTTGGCGTCATTACCTCTATAGGGTTCATTGTACCATCTACACAGACCATAAGAGTTTGAAGTACCTCATGGATCAGCCGAATCTAAACATGAGGCAGTGTCGGTGGATGGACATGGTAAAGGATTACGAATGTGAGATCCTTTATCACCCGGGGAAGACCAATGTGGTGTCCGATGCGCTTATCCGCAAGGCAGCGCTAATCAGGGATATATGCCTGAGGATGATAGTGGTGACTCTGCTGTTGGAGCGGATTCGGGAGGCCCAACAGGAGGCCACGAAGGGGGAACATCGGAAGAGCGAGCAGATCGTGGGGCAGGTTTCCTCCTTCGACTATAACAGCCGAGGATTACTGACACTACACCGTAGGGTGTGGGTGACGGGGGTGTGCGCCAGGTTCTGATGGAGGAGGGGCACAAATCTTGGTTCTCCATTCATCCCGGGGCGACAAAGATGTATATGGATCTTCGTCTGGATTATTGGTGGCCCTGCATGAAGCGGGATGTGGCATGGTTCGTGGAGAGGTGCTTAACCTGCAAGAAGGTTAAAGCTGAGCATCAGAGACCTCACGACAAAATGTAGCCGTTGGATATTCCGTTGTGGAAATGGGAAGACATCACGATGGATTTTATCACATAGCTTCCCAGGACAGCGTGAGGAGTGGATTCGGTCTAGGTCATCGTTGATCGATTGACCAATAGCGCCCATTTTATCCCGATTCAGGAGAGCATCTCGGCCGAGAAGTTGGCCGACATCTATATCCGGGAGGTGGTGGCGCGGCACGGTGTGCCAGTTTCTGTGATTTCGGACAGGGATGTGCGGTTTACTTCTAGGTTTTGGAAGAAGTTTCATGACGAGTTGGGTACTCGTCTGCTTTTTAGCACCGCCTTTCACCCGCAGATGGATGGTCAGAGCGAGCGGACCATCCAAACCCTGGAGGATATGTTGCGAGCATGCGTGTTAGACTTCAGGGGTAGTTGGGATACCTACCTCCCATTGGCAGAGTTCTCCTATAACAATAGTTATCATGCGAGCATCGACCGTCCTCCCTTCGAGATGCTTTATGGGAGGAAGTGCAGGACCCCGATATGTTGGGGCGAGGTTGGCCAGAGGGTGATGGGGAGCACTGAGGTAGTGCTCAAGATGACAGAGAAGATTCAGTAGGTCCAGAGCAGGCTTCAGACTGCTCAGAGTCGGCAGAAAAGCTATGCCGATAAGCGTCGATCAGACCTGGAGTTCCAGGTCAGGGATATGGTTCTCTTGAAGGTGTCGTCATGGAAAGGCGTTATCCGATTCAGGAAACGGGGCAAGTTAGGCCCCAGGTACATTGGACTGTTCAAGGTTGTGGCCCGGGTGGACAAGGTGGCTTATAGGTCGGGTTTGCTAGCCGAACTTAGTCAGATAAACAACACTATCCATGTTTCTCAGCTGCGGAAGTGCCTGGTGGACGCCTCAGCAGTGGTTCCCTTGGAGGACATTCAGGTTGATGGCAGTCTGAACTACATTGAGTGACCGGTGACAATCCTCGACCAAGGATTTGAGGAACAAAAGAGTGGAGATCGTAAAGGTGCAATGGCAGGACCGGAAGGGGTCAGAGTGAACTTGGGAGCCGTCGGACGAGATGATGGAGCATTACCCCGAGCTGTTTCAGGATCAAACAGCAGACTTCGAGGACGAAGTCTAAAATAAGCGAGGGAGATTTGTAGCACCTGGTTCTTGGTACGTATTCTTTTCTTAATATTTTTGCATTTTGGCCTTGGACTCGGCGACTCGAAGGACCAACTCGCCGAGTAGAAGCGGGATGAGACGCGGGGTTTAAGTTGTGGACTCGACGAGTCGGGTCCCGGACTCGACAAGTAGGCCCTGTCTGGACAAAAACCCTAACCCGAGGGTTTGCACCCTATTTAAACACCTTAACTCGGCCTCCTTTGTTCCATTAGCTCCCAGAAGACCCCCATAGCAAACCCTAGCCGTTATTGAAGCAATCTAAGGCATTTGGAGTGATTTTGGTGTTTTGTGATCCAAGGAAGGAAGGAAAAGCTTGAAGGATCAAGAGGAGGCTAGAGGGATCTGATTTTGAGCATCATTTGTAGTCTACAGAAGGTATAAAGTCTATACTGATGGGTTTTGGCCATATGAACATTCCTATGTGCACATACAAACCCTAATGCTTGGATCTAGGTTTCTCTAATTAAACATGCATTGGATCCAAGACTTCTAATAGCTAATAGAGTATAAGAACAATACAAAATCAGAGTTAGAAGCTTACCTTGAAATACTTGTTTGATATTCTTGTTCTTGGAGCTTTAGAGTCACAAATGTCACTCCTCTAATGGCTTACAAACACCAACTAGCAAGAAGATGATTTAGGAGAGAGGAGAGGGAATCAAATCGGCCAGGGTTTCTTTTCTTTTTCAGAGGTGCTGATTTCCCTTGCCCCAAGGGTCTATTTATACTTCTAAGGCTCCTAGGGTTTCACCCTTAAACCCTAATTGGATAACTTTTACTCAAAGAAATCCAAATCCTTTCCAAGATAAGCCCTTGGACGATTTGTGGCTTATCCTAAGCCCTAGAAATCATCCAACCCTATCCATAAAGGATTTACAGCCCAAAGTGTAACTATCAAACAATTGACAGTTTATACCCTCTTATTTAATTAATCTCTTTAAGTCACCAAATTAATTCTAATTAATTTATGACTTATATTAATCAAATAACAATATTATTATTCCTTATATTATTCTCATAATATATTAATAATATTTATTCTCATAATAAATCATCCTGTCAAGTTGCTATGGTGAAGGAAACCCAAAAGGACCATGCACAATCGGGTCAAATACTTGCCTAATATAGTTGCAGCCTTAGACACTATTCCAACAGTCTCCCACTTGGATAAGTCTAGTAACTATACGCACAAGTACAATTCGATTTGCAATCATAACTCTCAAAGACGCTGTCAAACTCTGATCTAATCAATCTTGTCCTTTAGATAAGGGATCGTACAGTCCTCTGTTTAGATATCATGCTGACATTTATATGGAACTAATTTGTCTAGCATTTGGTTTCTCGATCTCCGATTTATTCGACATAGAACTTAATCAAACACATCAATTCAGTTCTGACGGGCCCGACACATAAGTCAAATCAAATCATCGAGCGGCTGAGATATCTCTTTTACCCTCTTGGGATAAAAGTAACAGATAAACTTCGACTTATATGCATTTACTTATTCATTAATCAACTATACACAACAATGCGTTTTATAACACCGAGTTACTGATGCGTTTTCGCATTATCAATGTACAACCAATTAACAAATAACAAACCATATATCTAGCTTTTAAGACTATATGATATTATCGTCTTGCGATCACCCTTTTATATCATATTCCATAAGGTGATTCCAGCAAGCGCGGGTTTGTTCCAATGCTCAAAACCAGTTCATAAGCACTCACGAACGTTGCAGCAACCTTTTGCTATGTCTAAAACCATTTAGACAATCTACACACCGATTCATGACAATCTTCATTCATATCTACTTCCAACATATGAACGATTGTGGACAATTTGAACAATTCGATTATTCTTAATAAACTCAATTATTCTGGAAGTCAAAACATGCAAAATGAAACAATAGTTAAACAATTAACATACGACAGTAACATTACTGATAAATAATACTCGTTTATTTAATCATCAAATGTTAATCACATTTATCTATTACACGTTTCTACTATTATCTAATCTATGCTAATATCATCCTTCAGCCCAATACTACTAGCATGCTGCAAGTGCTTAACCCTACTCAGTCCCTTCGTAAGCGGATCTGCTAGGTTATCTTCTGATGATATCCTCTTCACTACGAGTTGTCCTTCTTCTACATGATGTCTAATAAAGTGATATTTTTTGTCGATGTGTCGAGATCTACCATGATCTCTCAGTTCCTTGGTCAAGGCAACCGCTCCTTCATTATCACAAAAAATCTCCATGGGCTCCTTTATCGCAGGTACAACTCCAAGATCACCGATGAAGTTCTTCAACCATATCGCCTCCTTTGACGCTTCACTCGCTGCAATGTACTCTGATTCGCATGTTGAATCAGCTACGGTTTCCTGCTTGGAACTTTTCCAAGTCACTGCTCCTCCATTAAGGGTAAAGACCCAACCCGACTGCGAACGGCAGTTGTCCCTGTCGGTCTGAAAGCTGGAGTCACTATACCCTCGCACCTTCAAGTCATCACTCCTTTCGAGGACTAAGAACCATTCCTTTTTCCTCCGAAGGTACTTAAGGATATTCTTCACCGCAATCCAATGGGCTCTGCCAGGGTTCCCTTGATATCTGCTAACCATGCTCAAAGCAAAGGCTACTTCAGGGCGAGTACAAGACATAGCATACATAATTGAGCCAACTGCAGAAGCGTATGGTACTCGGCTCATTTATGCTATTTCAGCTTCGGTACTCATACTTTGAGACTTACTCAACGTGGCATTATTTTGCATTGGTAATTCTCCCATCTTCGATTTTTCCATACTAAAACGTTTTAGTACCTTCTCTAAGTAAGTGTTCTGACTAAGTCCTATTAGTCTTTTACTTCTTTCTCTCACTATCCTTATTCCTAAAATATAAGAAGCCTCTCCGAGGTCCTTCATAGCGAAGCACTTCCCGAGCCAGGACTTAACCTCCCGCAGATTCGGGACGTCGTTTCCTATGAGTAATATGTCATCGACATATAGAACGAGGAAGCTTACTATACTCCCACTGGCTTTGACATATACACACGATTCATCTTCGCTTCGTACAAATCCAAACTCTTTGACTTTCTCATCGAAGCAAAGATTCCATCTGCGAGATGCTTGCTTAAGTCAATAAATGGACTTCTTAAGCTTACACACTCTATTCGGATGCTTCGGATCCACAAACCCCTCCGGCTGAGCCATGTAAACATCCTCAGCCAACTTCCCATTAAGGAAAGCAGTTTTGACATCCATTCGCCAAATCTCATAATCATGAAATGCGGAAATTGCTAGCATCACTCTAATAGATTTTATCTTCGCAACTGGTGAGAAGGTCTCATCATAGTCAACTCCGGGAGTTTGAGTAAAGCCCTTCGCAACCAATCGCGCTTTATATGTGTGTACGTTTCCATCCACGTCGGTCTTCTTCTTGAAGATCCATTTGCACCCAACGGTCTTACGTCCGGGCACATAATCAACCAAATTCCAAACTTGGTTATAATACATGGATTGGATCTCGCTATCCATTGCCTCTTTCCATTTCGCAGACTCCGGGCCTGCCATGGCTTCCTTATAGCTATTAGGTTCATCAAGGTTCATTAGTATACCATCACTAATGTACGTGTCCCCTTCGGTAGTAATATGAAAACCATAAAACTGAGGTTGAACTCTAACTCTTTCGGAACGTCTAAGAGGTAAGGATTCGTCAATCGGTTCAACCGGAGTTTCCTCCTCGGGTTGAGTGCCAGCGGTAGAGGTTCCTTCATCTATCGATTCTTGAATCTCTTCAAGCTCGATTTGCCTCCCACTGTCTCCTTGGCTTATGAGTTCTCGCTCTCGGAAAACTCCTCTCCTCGCAACGAAGACAACATTGTCCTTCGGTCTATAGAAGAGATATCCAAAGGATTTCTACGGGTAGCCAATGAAAATACATCGCTCACTACGAGGTTCGAGCTTGTCATGAGTATCTCGTCTTACGAAAGCCTCACATCCCCAAACCTTGATATGTGCCAACGAGGGAGCTTTCCCTGTCCACATCTCGTGAGGTGTTTTGGCAACCTTCTTAGTAGGGACTCGGTTAAGGATATGGGCGGCAGTCTCTAAGGCATAGCCCCAAAAAGAGATAGGTAGTGAAGCACGACTCATCATAGAGCGAACCATGTCCAACAAGGTTCGATTACGCCTTTCTGCCACACCATTCAATTGTGGTTTCCTAGGTGGCGTCAATCGTGAAACTATTCCACACTCCTTGAGATAATCGTGGAATTCAAGACTTAGGTACTCTCCTCCTCGATCGGATCAAAGCATCTTGATTTTCCTGCCCAATTGATTCTCCACTTCATTCTTGAACTCTTTGAACTCTTCAAAAGTTTCTGACTTTTGCTTGATTAAGTAGATATACCCATATCTACTATAGTCTTCGGTGAAAGTCACGTAGAAGCGGTTCCCATCCTTCGTGGTTGATCTAAAGGGTCCACACACATCGGTATGTATGAGGTCCGATAGACCCTCACCCCTTTCGCACGTACCAGCGAAGGGTGACTTAGTCATATTTCCAAGCAAACAAGACTTGCTTGTGTCATCTTCCCTAAGGTCGAATGACTCCAACACTCCATCCTTTTGGAGTTGGGCTATGCGTTTCTTGTTGACATGTCCAAGACGACAATGCCACAAGGATGCTTTATCCATACTATTGGAAGAATCTATGTTCAAAACATCATTTCCCAAGTTATCATCAATCATAACAGTTTCATAAATTTCATTACATGGTATTGCTTCAAAAGAAAACACACCATTTAGATAAGCCAAAATAGAACCATTCTCATTATTAAAAGAAAATCTAAAACCTCGTCTAAACAAACCATGAAATAAAATGATGTTTCTAGCCATTTCTGGCGAATAGCAACAATTGTTCAAATCTAAAGATAAACCATTCCTAAGCAATAAAGAATACACTCCAATCTTGGTCACAGGCGACGATCTTCTGTTCCCCATGATTAGATTTATCCTTCCATGTTCCACATCCCTATTTCTTCTTAGTCCCTGCACATTAGAACAAATGTGGTAACTACAACCGGTATCAAGAACCCAAGAAATAGAATGAGATGAATCGTTAGATTTAATTGTGTATATACCTGCGAAAGATGGCTTGATCTTTCCTTCCTTGATGGCTTGTAGGTACTCTGGGCAGCTTCTCTTCCAATGTCCTATCTTGTGGCAGTGGTGGCACTCTGCCTCCTTTGGGTTAGGGCAAGGTTTAGCAAGATCAACTTTGGTCCCACTAGAAGAGGCACCATCTTGGGGCTTAACCTTGCGATGGTTTTAGACGAAGCCTTCCTCTTCTTTCCCCTTCCTTGTCCAATAGCCAAAACAGGAGTAGCGGGTGGATTGGGAGTTGGTGCAACAGACTTGTCCTTGAAGTTGCTCTCAGCGACCCTCAAGAGACCTTGGAGCTTGCTTAGGGCGACATCTTCTTTGTTCATGTGGTAGGTCATCCTAAATTGATTGTAACTTGGAGGCAAAGAGTGAAGCACCATGTCGATCGCCAAGTCTTCCCCAAAGTCAACATTCAACTTGTGAAGACGGTCGACATACCTTTGCATCTTTTGCAGGTGCACGGTAAGAGACTCTCCATGACCCATTTTAGCGGAAATCATTTTAGTGAAAATCTCATAACGCTCTTGTCTCACGTTTTGGTGGTATATCTCCAACAAGTCTTGGTGCATCTCGTACGGGTACATGTCCTCATAGGACTTTTGGAATTCGGAGTTCATAGCGACTATCATGATGCAATGTACCTTCTTTGCATCACGCTCGTGAGTTTCAAAAGTGGTCATTTCAGCCGGAGTAGAGATTTCAGTGTTGATTTTCTCGAGCTTCTCATCGAGGACATACTCCTTGTCCTCATAGCGAGCAATAGTGCGAATGTATCTTATCCATTCGTTAAAGTTTGTCCCATCGAAAGTGACCTTTTGACAAAGGCTCATCAATGTGAATGAACTAGCAGCAGCGTTGTTTGCGTTCGACATCTACAAATAGAAAGGACAAAGATAGATTAGAATATGAATCCATAATTATCACCCAATAAGAAAATTAGGGCTAGGATCCAACAACAATATTTACATATTAGAAAAGGGATGCCGTAATCTAACATGCAAACAATTTGAAGGTAAGTGAATGACGATTCACTAATTCTCCACCACAAAACATAACTTTAAGTTCTAAATGTTTTGAGAATTCCTAGGTTTAGATGAGATTCATTGAAACTTTTCAATGCCATGTTTAAATCTCGATATGCCCCTCTTGTTTGTGACTGGGATACCAAGAATCACAAAGCAGGTGTGAATTACCATGCAAATTTACATGGTGCCTTCATTGTAACAATCACCTATTCGATGTGCCGATAAACCACACACGCTCCATCGAACTATGATAAACAATGAATCACCCTTTTCCTCCTTTTCTTAGAACCAATTAGTGTGCTGGTAAACCACACACGCTCCACTAACTTCTTAGCAAGGGTGAAAAGTGTAATTTCATGGGATTGCATCAATTCACTTTTCCTAAAGTAACTAAGATTGGGAAATTTTTTTGAAAAACATGTAGTTACTTTGTATTTCATATTATACTTTTAATGAGAGGATGAGGTTGCCCTATCCTACCCGTTCGGCGAACGACCCTCCACCGATCAAGCAAGCGGTAGGTGTGAGTGTACACCCATTAAGCGCCATTTTATAGGCCACAACCTTATACCCACCTTATAGACCGGCTTCATGAATGAGGCCTACTAACGGTAAGACTAGCATTTTAGTTATACATATATATATATATATATATATATATATATATATATATATATATATATATATATATATATACATATTAATCTTGTAATATTATATTAGTATAGGGTCGAATTTCTTTTTAAACTTGTAAAATTCTAGGGTTTGAAATTTAAAATTGTCTAAATTTAAACTTTTAATCACAAAACATAAATTTCAAAACTTAAGGGCAAGTTTTAAACTATTCAAAACATAGAGGATCAAATTACAAATAATCTAAATTAACAATTAATCACATAATTATCCATATTTGATTTATTTATGATTTCTTGCTAAATAATTTACCAATTTAATCAAAATAATTAATTAATTATCACATAAGGAAATTAAATATTTTATTAATTGATAAATATCTTCAACTAAATCAAGATTATAGTCATATATATCAAAAAATCGGATTAGGGTTGATCTAATATGATAAAGACAAGTTTCCATCAGATAAATATCAAAAATCTCGATTTTAGCTCTTCCTGATGCTCGGACTCGCCGAGTGCCCAACTGGACTCGCTGAGTCAGGCCAACTCGGCGAATCCACCATGGGACTCACCGAGTCCATAACTCAGAACCACAAAATTCGAATTTTGCAAGCAAGAAACAAACAATCATGCATCAATTTAATAGAAACCAATCTAGGCTCTGATACCACTGACGGGTTTTGGCCATATGAACATTCCTATGTGCACATACAAACCCTAATGCTTGGATCTAGGTTTCTCTAATTAAACATGCATTGGATCCAAGACTTCTAATAGCTAATAGAGTATAAGAACAATACAAAATCAGAGTTAGAAGCTTACCTTGAAACACTTGTTTGATCTTCTTGTTCTTGGAGCTTTAGAGTCACAAATGTCACTCCTCTAATGGCTTACAAACACCAACTAGCAAGAAGATGATTTAGGAGAGAGGAGAGGGAATCAAATCGGCCAGGGTTTCTTTTCTTTTTCAGAGGTGCCGATTTCCCTTGCCCTAAGGGTCTATTTATACTTGTAAGGCTCCTAGGGTTTCACCCTTAAACCCTAATTGGATAACGTTTACTCAAAGCAATCCAAATCCTTTCCAAGATAAGCCCTTGGACGATTTGTAGCTTATCCTAAGCCCTAGAAATCGTCCAACCCTATCCATAAAGGATTTACAACCCAAAGTGTAACTATCAAACAATTGACAGTTTATACCCTCTTATTTAATTAATCTCTTTAAGTCACCAAATTAATTCTAATTAATTTATGACTTATATTAATCATAATAATATTATTATTCCTTATATTATTCTCATAATATATTAATAATATTTATTCTCTCATAATAAATCATCCTGTCAAGTTGCTATGGTGAAGGAAACCCAAAAGGATCATGCACAATCGGGTCAAATACTTGGCTAATATAGGTGCAGCCTTAGACACTATTCCAACATATACCTTGTTTGTTCTTCTGGTAGATCCCATTTTATGGAGTTTTAGGGCTTTTCTAAGCGATTTTGGTCACCAACCATGATTGCAAGCATGGTTTGGGGTTGATGCTTCAGATGTAGATCCTTAGAGGGGTTACAAGTCAGAATGGAGTGGCTTTTGCACTCCAAGGAGGCCCCATACATTGTAAGAGCTTGTTTTAGGACCTTTTGAGCTCAAAGTCCCATGCAAGCATGTAAAGGTTGTAACTTTACGTGCTAGATCGATAGTAGAAGCATAGATCCATCTTTTGATCAAGGGTTGTACATCAGAAATCAAAATTTTAGTGAGGGGATGTGACCGACTCGACGAGTCCATTCTTGGACTCAGCGAGTCCAAGGTTTCTGCCCCATATCAGTTGAGGGTCAAAAGGACCTAGTTGAGTGTGGAAAGGTTTTTGGGAGTCCTGGGGAGTGACCCAACATTCCGGACTAAGCCATTGTCCTGGAAATTCATGGGACTTGACGAGTGCATGAGCAGACTTAGCGAGTCCAAGGGAATCTTCTTATGGATGAAGATGAACTCGACAAGTTGTTCATACAACTCGGCAAGTCAAGGACATGATTTGTGTATCAGTAGGAAATGAACTTGTCACACCCCCAAACCAGACGGCGGAAACGTCCGAGGGCTTGCATAACTTAAATCGAATATCATCATAATGAATATACATGAATCATAACATAAACGCCACCATGCATCAATATATTACAACTGGAATTGTTCACATCAAGTACATTTTTTTTACATTACACATTCATAACCTAAATAGTTTGATTACATTTAACAGCATAACATCTAACATTACTTCTTATAACTCTTCCGATTACTTGTTACCTGAGAATACAAGTTATTTTGGAAAAACGTCAACATATGAAATGTTGGTGAGTTCATAAGCAATGTTGTGATAAAAAGGTTTGTGTAGTTTGTAAAACCAATAAAATGTAATATTTTTTAAAAAGACTTTTGTTTATCAAAGTGTGAAGATCCATAAGTTGATGCATGAATGATTTTAAAAACATATATATGAAGGGTATTTTGTATTATAGTTATAAAATTTCGAACGACTAGTATTGAATTCCCCGGAAAACCCGACGTTTTCCGATGTTGAAATGTATTCGTGATTACTGATTTTTGTATTGTCTTAACAAATGAATATTGATTAATCTACATTGTATATCGTCCTAATTTTTGTCTACTTTGATTTCTCGTAAGCCTTAACGAATGAAGAGAAGGGGAGTATTATGTCCCACTACTATCGTAAGTACCTTAGGCTGTCGTGGAAGCGAAAGACACGATGGTCCAACTCGCATTTGATTGGTGTGACCTTACTAGCTTTTCTAACGGGAAACTTTGGCCCACTAGCACATAAAAGCTATTGAAAGTCCTTTTATAAAATATTGGGTCATTGAAGGCCCAATAACATATAAGCGTTATCCCTTTGGGCCCAAAGATCATGTTGGTGGGCTTGCAAGGCCCAACAAGCATGCTTTAAAACTCATAAGCCCAAAGTTTGTAGATTTACTCATTGTAGTCATCACGTATCAATTGAAATGTTTTTAATTTGATGATTGTTGTTTTGTATTCATTCGAGACCGAATCAATTCGTTTATAACAATATTTGGTATTGAAGGTGTATTCGTTTTCTGTTTTGTCGCTAGTCGGGTATCTTGTATTTTGTGTTAATGAATTAATTTGTTTAAAAGTATGATTTTTACCTTTTCACTACCTTTCTTTTATAAAAATAACACTTTTAGCCCTTTATATTAAAGAATTTCATTTTTAGTACTTAAAACATTTTTCTTGACACTTTTGTATCATAAATTTGTTGAAAAGACATTTTTAACCCAAAATTTATTTTGTAAACAGCTTTAGCCCTTCCAAAATGGAGTTTCTCGGTTAGAACCCCTTATTTCGCAACTTTTACAGTTTTGGCCCAAAATATAGAAAGTTTACAATTTTGATCCTTTTTTAAATTGAAAAGCATTTTGACCTTTGAAATAGTTTTATTTCACTTCTTAACCCCTGTTTTGCAGAATATTACATTTCATCCCCTTTAAAACTTCAAATTTTGCAATTATGGGCTTATTGGGCCGAAATGCCCAAATTTAGCCCATTAAGCTAAATTTTTGCATTTCAAGTCCTTTGAAAATTCTAATATTCAGAAAATGATTATAGAAACTGTTTTGACTCTTTTGACCCTCAAGAAACCGTGACTTGACAGTTTTTAATCCAAGTTTTGTATTTTTGACAATTTAAGTCCTAAAATGGGTTTTATGTTAGAATATGTTCCTCATAACCTTATAAGCTATTTTTCTTGACTTGATTAGTGTAAAATAACTTAGATTATGTTTTTTTTTCCTTTCTCATGTCATAGATCTCGAGTTAATACCCCTTTTGGTTACATATTTATCACAAAAACACATAAAATCACACACATACATGCATAAAATCACACATAGCATACATATACACATAGATCTACACATTTTCTTGTATTCTCCCCCATAAAACATATGAAAACCGAAAAAAAAAGAGGGGTATGAAGCTCACCTTGAGTTGTAGTTTCGGTTTTGAAGAAGAATAGAAGAAGAAATTCCGATCCTAGCAAGTCTTCATGGAGGATCTCGAACTTAGATGCTTCTAAGGTGCAAGATCAAAAGATTGAATGGATTTAAAAGAGATTTTTGGATGAATTGAAGTAGCTAGATCATGGATTTAACATCAACTTACCTTAGATGATGTGTTTGTGGGAAAAATCTCTTTGAAAGCTCTTAAATCTCGAAAGTTTTGAATGAGAAATGAGAAGATGTTCTTGAAGACTTAGAGAGAGTTTTAAGTGTTTTGTATGTGTGTGTTTTCCCTTGCTCTCGGCCGAGGATAGAATAGAGAGAGAAGAGAGAGTTTTGAAGTGACCATGCATGGGAACATGAGAAAAATGCATGGTTACCCCATGAACAATTGTGAGGTGGCATTGGAAAAAGTCAACTTTCTTTCTTTGTGGGCTTAGGCTGAGATTGGAGAGGGAAAAGAGAAGATTTGGGCTTTTTGCCCTTAAGCCCATATTATAATTAGGTTAGATGATGCTTGACCCAAATAAACCAAAGTGTAATTTTTATGACCTAATAGGGCTAAATTAATTTGGTTATGACCCATTAAGGCCCAAAATATTATGTTTCATGTATATGGGTCCATTTAGGGCCCATTAGAGAGTTCTAGATTCAAGATGGATAATATGGAAGTTTATTAGTCCATTAGGCCCAATAAGGAAATCCTAGTCCAAAGTGAATTCAAATTGGAATTTCAAAGGTTTCCAATTCTTTGTTAACCATTTATAGGGCTAGAATGAAGTATTTGATGAAGTTTTGTTGTTATAGAATAAGCATCATGCATGCTTTCATGTTATTGATTCATAGTTGTTATAAGTGTTGTAGTTACAAGGCACCAAAATTTCTAGTTGTGATAGAACTCGACGAGTTGTTCATACAACTCGACGAGTCGGATGAAGATTCAATCGCTGTTCAAGTAGAAGGAAAACTCGTCGAGTCATCGCCTAACTCGACTAGTAGAGATGGGTATAGGGTCAAATGGAAGGATAGGGACTCGGCGAGTTGGCGAACCAACTCGGCGAGTCAGATCAACTAGAAGTTGACTTTGACTTGGACTTGGTCAGGGGTAAAATGGTCATTTTACCCTAAGTACAGTTAGTAGTGTATAACTAAGTGTTTTGTGGGAATTATAGCCGGAGGATTTCCGGAGCAGCAGCGGCAGCAGTCAAAGGATTCCCGCACAGATCAGCAGCTACTTCAAGGTGAGTTGCCTTCCAGTAGCGGTGAGTCTAAGGCCACCATGCCGGCCCACCAATAGGAGACGTATGTTAGTTGATGGTCTTTGTGATATCATCTGGGTTTGATATTATCTATTATGATACGAGCTAGTACGATATGTTATATACTAGTAGCGGTAGGGGAGATAGTCCCCGAGATCATCGGTCGACAGAGCCGAAGGGGTAGTCATGCCCAGTTATGTTAGATCGAATGTGATTATGTGATACATGTTATGTGGTAGTAGTAGAGAGGTGAAATAGTCCCCAGTATCCGGTCGAAAGGACCGAAGAGGAGGCCAGCACCTAGATATGCTAGGCAGTATCCTATCGAAAGGACCGAAGGGGAGGCCACCACCCAGATATGCTAGGCGGTATCCGGTCGAAAGGACCGAAGGGGAGGCCAGCACCCAGATATGCTAGGCAGTATCCGGTCGAAAGGACCGAAGGGGTAGGTCGGGCACCCAGATATGTCTGACAGTATTTGTATGTTATATGGATTTATGGTATGTGGTACAATGGGGGAACTCACTAAGCTTCAGCTTACAGTTTACAGTTTTGTTTTCACGTACCTCTTCATCGAAGGGGAAGGAGCTGGCGCGGTAGCTGCACATCATACACACACATTGTTTTCTGCACCATGAGTTATTCTGGGATCTTGTACTCCGACACTATGGTTGTTTTTATGTTTTGGTTTTCAGACACGAAATATGTTTACGAAATGATATGATCAAACGATGTTTATTCACAAATGTTTTTCAAAGTATTAATTTAAAAATTAAATTTTTAGACGTGAAAATTGGGTCGTTACATAGAAACCCAAAAAAATCGGTATAATACAAGCAATTGAAGCAAAATGCAAACAAAGCATCTAAGAATGGTTCCGTTCTACTTAAACAAAGCAAACCAAATCATATTAAAAAAAAAAATAAAAGCTTTAACAATAAGTGGAATTGATGTAAAATGCATAAATTAGAGTACTACACTATGTCTTTAAAGAATCCACTTGCAAAAGGATACCAAGTGAAGTAAGATATATAAAGAACAACGAATTAAATGTAATAAATTAGCTAACAACCTTAATAGGTATGACATTAATATACCTATGCATCTCGTTTAGGTCTGAAGTTACAGTTACATAACCCCTTTAAGAATAGTTCAGTGGCATGTTTCCTTCTTTTTGGGCAATAATTTGGACTTTTTTGTCATAAACAAATAATATTGTTAAGAAATAAGTTTATTCCTTTCAAAGTAGTAATATCCTCTTCGTTGAGATCCTGAAATAAGCCTTCATATTTTGAAGAATACCCTTCACATTATCATTAACATGTTTAACACATATTATCAACATAGAAAGTAATGAAGAATTAGTTTCGATTACATCAACAAACAACAAATTTAACAGCTCGATAATGAATAATTAAATCTCGGTCATGTCTATTTATCACAGTGGGCTTTAGAATTTCTCTAAGTCACTTGGGTAATGTTCAAATCAATAATACCCATTGTATGCTAGTAAATATGTCACATAGCTCTCATAAAAGCAAAAAAGAAAACAGGGCTGAATCCCTTTACCTAATATGCCGAGGCTTAAAAAATTATAAATATCATAACACAAAATCTGTTTTCAAGTTCAGTTTCTTCACTAATTACATATGAACTATTCTGAGTTTCTCCTTCCCAAATGTATTGCTTTTCTTACCTTGGACACTTGGTAGAAACAATCACCTGTTTTTATAAAATATTTAGAATCTATTTAGTGAAAACTTAAAAAAACAAATAAAAGGGTTAAAGGGTATTAAAGACCTTTTCAGCAACCAGAAATGCTCAATAGAACTCAAGACGAAAATAACCAATCAAACTGTCATCATTTCCAAGATCCTTCTTCTCCTACACAAAATCATTGAAAATTTTATTTGGTTAACTGATAAATATAGTAAATAGTTCTTGATAAGAACTTTGAAGTTCCATTTTGAGAAATGGTTCCAAGACAATCAATTTGTTCTTCTTTATTCATACAGATACCAGTGTCTCTACAAAAGGGGAAAACTATACTTTGTAAATCTCTTATAATTTATAAAGAAAGCTTCAAGAATCAAGAAAAGTAAGTAATCTTACAATATTGTCTTTGTCACTTTTTCTGGATCAGGTTTAATTCGGATTTTTGTCCAAATGCAGGTTTCCATCTTCAAATGTTTTACATGGGTGTTGGCAACCCTAAAATTAAAACTTCAATAAACCGAATAAAAACGAATGTACAACGTTCCTTCCAAAAGCCAATTGTCGGAGATTGGTCCTGCTTGACTCCAAAATCAAAAACAAAAAAGAAATTAACGGTTAAACAACGAAAGTAAAAAAAGGCTCTGGTCGTGTCTCCCGGATCTTGTAATTATCGAGTGATTACCGGAATCAGGAAGGAGGCGGAGCAACGACATGGTAAAAGACGAGAGACGATGGCGGTGGAGATGGTAACATTGACAATAGTGACTTATCCTACCAAAGCTCTAAACCCAAGCGAAAAGATTGACCAAAAGGGACTGAAGAAGGGTTCATTTGAAGATTGAAGAACAAAGGTGGTAGTCTTTCTCGTGTACCAGGGACCAAATCTGAGTGAATGCTTTATATAGAGAAGAAGAATGATAATGGAGGTACATGTGCAAAGTAGTGGGTTATTGTTGTCCCCGTGTGATTGTAAGAAAAGGGCAGACGAAGGGTAATGGAGGTCAACGTCTACATGCAAGTAAAGGTAAAATTGTCGATGAAGATATTGTCCATGTAGATGAAGTTGTTGAGATGTGCATGGAGCAAAGGTCCGGCGATGCATGAGGCAGTATTTTCTTCCATGGATGAGGGTTTACGTACATCAAAGAGGACAATGAGAAGTGGAGATAAGGTGTAGAATTGGAGTTTAAGGGATACGAATCGGTTTATTGGAATTTGGGCTATACCAAGACGAAATTGATTGGCCAAGATGAAATTGATTGGAAAAGGGAGGGGGTGATATGCATATCTAATGGTTAACTTATTTTATAACTAAGAGGTTGTTTGTTTTTTCTTTACAGATCTGCGTGGGCTCTTTTGTCTGCGCGGCGCAGACCACGCGCAGACCTATAGGTTTGCAGTGTGTTTGTTTTTCTGAAGTGCACAGATATAAAAATGTCTGCGCAAGGTCTTCACCACACAAACTTGGCCCAACCTCTTCTCACGTCTGCGAATTGTTTTTAACCTAAAAAAAAAACGCATCCCTCTTTTCTATCTGCCTCCATCGTCGCTTTCTTACCTGTCAATATTTCTCTACCCATCAAACCTTTGACTGCTCCATCTTCAATTCGTCGAGCATCACCACCGATCAGGACCGCCGTCGCGAGCATCCTCTCCGATTGAAGGCGTCGAGCGACCAGCTGACCAGTCAACCGGCCGACATTGCGATCTACCCACCTGCGAACAACAGGTTTCGCCCTTTTGCCTTATATTTTATTTTTCAATTTCAACATGAAATTCTCCATGATCAGTTCCATCAGTTTCGATTTCTGCTTAATACATGACCATATTTGGTTTTTATATATAAAAGATTACGATTTCTGCTTAATACATGATTAGGAAGTCTTGCCAATCTTTTCCTGTTTATGTCTCACTAGTAGTGCAGGAGCAAAAATAATCGTATGCATCAATTACTTGTATATCCACATTTACAACTAGAGCACCTATGATTTACCTCTATTATTTATGATTTCCTCCAAAAAAAAAATCCAAACAGCTTCATTTTTCAGTTTCAGAAAAACTAGAGCCAAGAACTCAAAAGTATAAAAATAAATGTTATTTTTAGATTCAATGTAGTACTACTAGTCTTGGTTAAATCACAGGTTACCTCTCATTTCTTTGCTCAAATTGTTAATCTCTTACTTTTTGGCTAAAAATTACAAAGACATTAACCATAATGACTATTTTTTATAAATTCCTTTAAATAAAATTATCACATTAGAAAGGTCTTATACTCCGGGTCAGCAATATGGATCGACCCAATAGACCACTTTAGGCCAATCTTAGAACTTATAACACGTCTAAAGATTACCATCACCAAACTGACAAAGTCATCAATGTCCTTTTATTTATATATGTATTTCAAAAATAAGATTGGATTTGACCATTACCATTTCAATATCCCCTAAATTTTACTTTTGGAAACGGGTATAACAACTTCAAATTTTCAATTAAATACTAATGTTAAACATAATCAAGGATTTTGGCAAATAACTAAATATATATGTTCTTGTTCTTGAGAGGATATTTTTATAACTTTCACAACTCCCTTCATGACTTTATCTCGCATAAAATGTACATCACGTTTAATATATTTTGTTCTCTCATGAAATACAAGATTTAACGATTATTTTTGAAAAATCACACTTTAAAACACTCTTTATGAAATAATGATGTTAGTTGTTGTTTGTTTATTGTTATTTGGTTTTGAAAATACTCTTTATTGTTTCAAATCGTTATTTTTTTTGTTGGAATGTGTATGATATGCAATACCTTATGAATGCTACAATACCTTATTAAATTATTATTATCTATGATATATTGCTTATTAGAAATGGGAGAAAAACAACAATGGACCAATGAGAATTTAAAATGCTTATTGGATACTTGTATTGAAGAAGTAGAGAGTGTCGGTAGAAAAGGATTGAGTTTGCAGAAAGATTCATGGATAAGGCTTGGAAGAGTTCTTAAGGAGAAATTTAGGTTTGAGTTGACTCAAAAGCAAATGAAAAACGCATATGACAATCTGAAAGCCAAATACACAGGATGGGTGTATTTAAAAAACAAAACTGGTAACATATACAACTCTCAAACAAACACTTTTAACTTAACAACCGAAGAGTGGGATGACTTTAAGAAGGTATATATACACATATTATACATTTACGTTTGAAGTTGCTAAATATTCTTAAACTATTTTTTTTGTTACATTTGGGTTTAGGGGCATCCGAAGGCTGCTTCATTGAGAACAATTCCACTGTCTTTTCCAGATCTTTGTGCATTTCTTTTTGATGGAAATAGTGCCACTGGTAATTGTAGGAGTTACTCAACCCAATCATCATCAGTAGCTGGAGCATCCTCTTGTCGTGTTCCACCACTACAGATTACCGCCACCCCTTTTCGTGTAATAGATGATGATGGTGATGACACTTCCTACCATGAGCCACCACCTTCTACTGCTTCACCTTCTGCAGCTTCACCTTCTGCTGCTTCACCATCTGGTAACCCCAACAAAAGGGCTAAACCCTCAACTCCTATACCTCCATGTGCTTCACCATCAGCTTCTTCACCGGATGGAACTTCTATTACTGCTGACGACTTAGCATTAGAAATGAAAAAAGCTCTACAAAGTTTGACTAAAGGGTATACAATCCCTCAATGTTTAGAGAAGTTAGAGGTGCTTCAATTAGGCCCTACAAATCCTTTACGGTTTGTTGCATACCATATTTTCGGAGGGACCATGAACATGAGAGAGATGTGGATGCATTTGCCTGATGTTCCCGAGATATTACGAGGATGGCTTGAGATGACGGGTACAAGTTTAGGAGTTTTGAAGGATGGAAAGATTGTCCATTGATTTTTCTAGTGCTGAAAC
This sequence comes from Lactuca sativa, assembly GCF_002870075.4. Classification (NCBI taxonomy): domain Eukaryota; kingdom Viridiplantae; phylum Streptophyta; class Magnoliopsida; order Asterales; family Asteraceae; genus Lactuca; species Lactuca sativa. The sequence goes on from NC_056626.2 coordinate 194,895,347, forward strand.
TATTTGTTAGGTCTTTTTGCATTTGTTGGAACTATTTTGTTAGGTATTTTTGCCTTTGTTGGAACTATTTTTTGTTACTTTGCTACTTGGAATCTGGTTTACCTAATGTTTTTTTGGTACTTGAAATATGGTTTAAGTAATGTTTTTTTGCTACTTGAAATATGGTTTATGTAATGCTTTTTGCTACTTGAAATATGGTTTATGTAATGCTTTTTTGCTACTTGAAATATGATTAATGTAATGTTTTTTAAAGTTCTACTTTGTTGATTTTAGGTTCATAATGGATCGCGATCAAAAGTTGCTTCACGTAATTCATATGTATCTGTACATCCGTTATTTTTGGAAGAGAGGTGTGAAACGATTGCGGGATAATGATTCGGAAATGACGGGACATGAATACACATTGGAGTTGTTACATCGTAATCGTTTACAATGTGTTGAAGTGCTACGCATGTCCCGTGACTCTTTTGTACGACTATGTGCTCATTTTAGAGCGAATTACTCATTAAAGGACAGCAAACACGTATCGGTTGAGGAAAAGATGGCTATGTTTTTGATGATGATCGGCCATAATCAACGTTACATGATTATCAAGCGGAGATTTCAACACTCGAAGCAAACAATTCATAAATTTTTTTATGAAGTCTTGGACAAAATGATGCTTTTCACACAAGATGTTATAGTACCAACTTCTTTTAATCCGAATCCAAAACGTATTGGCAATTTGTGACTTCAATATGATGTTTACGTTTGTTGTGGCCGGGTGGGAAGGGGTAACGCATGACTCTAGAATATTATCAGAAGCAATAATCGATCCACAAGCATCATTCCCGTTTCCACCACCCGGTAAGTTTTTGTTTTTTAAATACTCTTATCTTAGTTTGAAAATTGATTAGTGTTTTGCATTTTTTACAGACAAGTATTATCTTTGTGATGCCGCGTATGCACACACTCGAGGATTTATGGCCCCTTATCGTAATGTGAGGTATTGGCTTGGAGATTTTCGTCAAAGACGTACATTGACCAATAAGGAAAAATTTAACCATGGACATGCAAAACTTCGGAATGTCATTGAGCGTGCTTTTGGTGTTTTGAAAGCACGCTTCCCTATATTGAAGAGGATGGCATCATTCCCGTTTGTGACACAAAGAAACATTGTCATGGCATGCTTCGCGTTTCATAATTTTATAAGGAGAGAAGGACTGAGTGATGAGTATTTCGCACGATACGATAAATCCAATGTCTCATTTCGGAATAACAATGTGGTCGTTGATGATGATGAAGACGAGATTCCAACACATGGTACTGCAGCAGACCGTGAATATATGACTCAGTTACGGAATGAAATTGCTGATCAGTTGATGCACAATATAGATTGAATTGTTTTAAATAAAATTGTTATTGTAAAACTAGTTTTTTTTATTGTATGACTAATTTGGTTGCATGAATTTTATTTTCAATGTTATTAGACTATTGTATGACTAATTTGGTTGCATGAATTTTATAAGACTATTATTATTAAAATTTTGGTGTTGAAATTTCATTTTAAGCTTGTAAAATCATTTTATTTAAAATTCAGTTTATTTCAGCAGCCTGCAGATGTTAAAAAACAAACAGTCTTCTTATTGCAGACTGCAGACGTTTGGTCCACCTCTTCTGCTGCAGAGGCTTGCAAATGTGGTCTGCAGACTGCAGACATTTTGGCTTCAGAAAAACGAACAGCACCTAAATATGTTTGCCACGTCATTAATCTAATATTTTTGATGCTCTTTAGTAGTTAAGCTTTTTCCATAACATTTTTTATAAATTTAACTTTGATCTTTATCTATCTAAAATGTTTATATAACCTTCTCATTTAATTATTAAGCTTTAAACATATTATAAATAAATAGGAAATATTTTAAATTAAAATTATCACTAAAAATTAGTATATAAACATTTAATACATGAAAAACTATAATAGAAATAATTAAATACTTAAATAAATGAAAAACATTTAAGACTACAATACAATAAAAGGGGTAAAATTAAAATAAGTTAAAAGTAGAAGGGGTTAAATGCTTAAAGTTTTATACTATACTGACCACTCAATATACATTGAGTGGTTAATATAAATACACAAGGCAATTTCTTTATACACACCAATCTACAAAACACACCAATCTCCTCTCTACCCTCTAATTAATGATGGCCTATTTTCACCATAGATCCCGATTCTTTTTTGGCATATTATTTTTACACTCCACTCTCTAAACACTCCAGTCTACTTAGGCTATTTTGACTTCCTTTTTAGTGGAATGTTTGACTAATTTTTGTTGGCTTTTTGATTATATTCCAGAACTATTTCCAAGAAAATTACCCACTTTTCCATGCTTAATTTTTATTTTCCACACCTTAAACCATGAATATTAAGAAACAAACTTTATCGGGTCATGAAATCCATTTATGAATTTTCTACTTTTTTTATATAGTTTTTCTATTAAATGTTATTATGAAGGAATCTCCCCTTTCCTGTTTTATATATCATAATTTTCTACTTTTTTTTATATAGTTTTTCTATTAAATGTTATTACGAAGGAATCTCCACTTTCCCATGCTTAATTTTTTTATTTTCCAAAGTTAAAACACAAAAAACAGTAACTAATTAAATTTACAATGACTATAAGTTTGTTTACTTAATCAGTAAACTTAATAGAAGTTTAATACAGTAAACTTAATACAAAATCAATAAAGTTTATACAAGCTGCTGGAAAAGAAAACATGTTCGCCGGAAAATAGTCGACGGAGTCGTTGTTCGCCGGAAAACGGTAAGTTCTTTATTTCCAACTTCGTATCTTCATTTATATGTTGTTCGTTGAGGTCGTTCACCAGATGCTGCCATTCGAGTTGGTGGTGGCAGTTCTCCAACGGGAAAAAAAAACGGAGGTAAGTTGGTGGTGGCAGTGCTCCGTAGAGAGAGAGAGAGAGAGAGAGAGAGAGAGAGAGAGAGAACGGGCCACATTTTGCGGCGGCGACATGGTGGCCAACAAGATCAAAAATCCGGCGAGACGGCGAGTTGGTTGCTACAATGCTCCGTCGAGATAGAGACAGGAACGTGCCATATATTGTGGCGGCAACATGGTGGCCAATGAGGTCTACAATCCGGCGAGATAGATATGGAAGAGGGATACGATATGTTAGATGGTGTGGAAACTGATTTAGGGAAAACTAGGGTTTTTTTATAAATATATTAGACAATTCTTTAAGCGTAAGGATCGGCCCAGTGGCAACATGGACCAAGGTGTTCATTTTCTAAAACTTAATTAACGAAAATCAGTGGTGCTATAAAATAATTGTTTTGGTTATGCTATTTGAAGTTCTCATGATCACTTTACATTTACTTAACACAAACTTATAAAATAATATATATTTTTAAATAAAATTTAGGTTATTAATTAATATTTTTATTTTGTTTTTTTTATTTTTGCAGGAAAAAAATGGAAAATATTTCGGAATTTTCAACAGACCAAGTATATCTCTAATCTTATTTTTTACTTATTTGTAATTAATTGATGTATTTTATTGATTTTTTTAACATGTTTTTTTTTCAATTGTTAGGTCTTTAGATCTCGTGGGGATTTAATGATGTGGGTGCAAAATGTGGCACGTTCACAAGGTTATGTTATCGTCACTAAACGATCAAAGGCAATAACTAAGGACTTCATTTATAAAATAGTACTTGGTTGTGATCTTGGTGGTGTAGCCAGGAATAAAGATGCGCAAACAAAAAAAATTAATTGTCCATTCAAATTGATAGGAAATTATTTGAAAGCACACGATGGTTGGAAGTTAAGGGTCGTACGTAACGAACACAATCACGAACCATCAATGTACATGGAGGGTCATCCTTTTGCAATGCGTTTTTCGGATAAAGAAGCTCGTTTGGTGCAAGATTTGACAGAGTTGGATGTGAAACCGCGAAATATTTTGCCAACACTAAAAGCGCAAAATCAAAATAATGTGTCTTCATTGAGAACTATATATAATTTTGTCCAGAAATTGGGGAGATCTCGGCGAGAAGGTAGAACCCCGATGCAGAATGTTATGCACATTTTGCAAACTAAAGGGTACAACTTACAATATCGTGCAAACACGATTACTAACGAGTTAGAAGATCTATTTTTTATTCATCCAACATCATTAAAGATGTGGCAAGCATTCCATATGTGGTGTTGATGGATGCTACATATAAAACAAACAAGTATAATCTTCCTTTTCTAGAAATTGTTGGTGTCACTTCTACAAACAAGACATTTTCCATAGCCTTTGCATTCATGCATAATGAAAAAACGAGCAACTATATATGGCCATTGACTTGTTTGAAATTGACGATTAACGATTCTTTTTGTCCTCGTGTTATCGTCACTGATAGAGATTTGGCATTGATGAAAGCATGTGGAGATGTCTTTCCACAAAGTAATCATTTACTTTGTAGGTGGCATATATTCAACGATATAACAAAGCATTGCAGACAACGAATCAAACCACAAAAGACTTGGAATTCTTTTCATCTAAAGTGGACGAAGTTAGTCGAATCTCCAACACTAAATGCATATATGCAAAATTATGCAGACCTTCAAACATTATTGTTCGAACATGCAGGTATTATTCTTATATTTGTTGAAGTCTTAATTTGTTTAACAATTATTATTAATTCATTCAAACTAATTTGTTTTTTTCACCTTTTAGATGTTTTTGATTATCTTTATACTGTTTGGTTGGGGAAGTATGCTGAAAGATTTGTATCGTTGTGGACTGACAAACATGTCAGTTTTGGAAATTCAACAACAAACAGAGTCGAGAGCCAACACGCCAAGCTGAAAAAACACCTGGAATCTGGGAAATGTGATTTGGACAAATTCATACGTGTTATTGAAAAAGTTGTACAATCACAAGAAACCACTATCAAAGAAACTTTCACACGCTGCATAATCACTTATATGCCAAGGTTTAAGGATCAAATATTCGAAGTACTGCGAAAACGTGTTTCAGTGCATGCTATGGATAAAATATTGGAAGAGCTTCATCGGTCAAAAAGATTTGTACCAACTCCTGAGAATTGTGGATGTCAATTGCGGACATGTTTTGGATTACCATGTGCTCACGAATTTGTGATGTATGTCGGTACAGGTATGTTTAATCTATTGGATTAAATTAACATTTTTATACTTATAACCACTTTATGATATTTTATCTGTTTAACTATAGGTTCACCTATTCCATTAGATTCGGTTGATGCTTTTTGGAGAAAGCTTGATTTGACGCCTTCTATATCTGTGGAATATGGTGATCTTAATGTTGATCATCGTATGCAAAGGTTTAAAGAGATATACAACATTCAACCAGATCATATCAAATATAATTATTTAAGGAGAATGGAGGAGATAACTGATCCATCAACGAATTTGATCAATGAACCTTCGGTTAAGAAAAATAATCGTGGACGCCCAAAAATAAAGCGTGTCAAACATCAAAGTCAAGCTCCTCACAGATACAGTTGTTGAAACTTAAACCAGGAGCCACCATGGTATAGTTCATCCTTTATGGACTTGAACGATGATCCGGCCAGACATAGTTCATTCGTCATGGGTTCGTACGAGGAACCAATAGGCCAATGTTCATACAACATAAACTTAAACGAGGAACCAATATGTCAATGTTCATACAACATAGACTTAAACGATGAACCACTAGGGCAGTGTTCATACCAGACAGACATGAACGAGGATCCGATAGGCCAATGTTCATACAAGATTGACTTAAACGAGGAACCACCATTGGGACATAATTCATTGTTGGATGAAATTCCATCTATATTTCATCCATACATCACACATATACAAAATGTATTGGGTGATGGAAATTGTGGTTTTCGATCAGTAGCCGTTTGTCTTGGATATGGTGAAGATCAGTGGCTTTACATTCGTCAACAATTGTTAGACGAGTTATTTTGTTCATATGACGACTATACAAGATTTTTCGTTGGATGTGATGAAGTAGTTACTTCATTGTCTTTCTTTACGAAGAATGAGTCAGCACCAACAGAACATTGGATGCTTATGCCTGAGACAGGCATCTTGATAGCCAACAGGTTTGGTGTGATCGTTCAGTTTTTGACCACTGAAGGCCCCATAACTTTTTTCCCTCTTTGGAGAGGTCCTAGAGAGTTTCAAAATCATCGGGTCCTTACATTTGCACTTGTGTACACCAATCATTGTGTGATGGTACAATTGGAAGGAGAGTACCCAATGCCTCCCATTGCGGCATTGTGGATCCGTAACAAAGCCCGTCAGCAACCGAATGGCAAACTATGTATAAGTCACGGCTAGAATTTTATAAGCATCTGAAACCTACTGAAAGATCTTTTATTACTATAAGTGATTAGTTGTTGCTTGTTTTTGTATCAAATTTTTGCTATGTAATATTTGAAATTTAAAAGAAAAAAAAGATTGGTGAGGATTTGTTTAGAGTATCTTTTTTTAAATTTATATCGTTATTATCTTATTTATCTTATAAACGTATGAATAAATGGTCCAAGTACGAACACATATTGCTTCGATTCCAATTTCAAACCATATATATATATATATATATATATATATATATATATATATATATATATATATATATATATATATATATATATATATATATATATATAATTCAATAACTTGATCAAGTTACCATGAATTTTAAAAGTTTGTGCCAAATAATTGAAAAATAAATAAAGTTAATAAAATGATTTTATAATAATAAGATAATAAATAGTAAAAGTTAGTAAAATATTAGGTAACATAACAACCTATATAGATTAGAGTGTATTAGACTAGATTAGAGTGGAGTGTACACATCAACACCCTTCTTTTTTTGTTTCTTTTTTTTGGGCTTTTTTAATTTTACACTTTATTGAAACTCACTTTTTTACATTTTATTGAAACTCACTTTGTGCCACTAAAATCCAAACTTCAAAAATTCTTTATTTTCCAATAATAATAGTATAACTCGTGTAGATATGAGGAGTTTTTTACTTTTCTTAAAATTATTCATTTTTTCTTTACTTTTTTCTCCAATACTTATAAAGTGCTGTAAATTAAATTTTTCTTTCCAAGTTTTTTTTTCTTTTCAATAGAATTTACGTATGTGGTATATATTATTAATTAATACAAAAATTTCAAAACTCTAATATTTCAAATAACCAAAACAACATTATATGTAAACAAAATAAATTAATTCGGGTCTTATAAATTTAATACATATTATTTAACTTAATCAATTTACACACCCTTTAATAATCATAAGATATCTAAATAAATTGTCAATGTCTATAGTAGTTTAAATATTTTGATTTTGTTTTTCTAGTTATAATCATTCTTTATGGCCATTATACATCTCTTTGTCACACACATACATACATACACAAATTATAAATGTAGATGTAAAATTGTAAAAGTCGAATATAGTGTTTTGTATAGTTTCGCATTTTATGTTATTTTACTAAGTCATCTTTATGTGAAGTAAAATGTCTAGACTTAGTATATTTTTTGTACACTCATATTCCCTACAAATAGGGACTGAGGTTAGAAGTAGAGAGAGACTTTTTCGGAACAGATATCTATTTTCTGCTTATGTTGTAATCAGTCTTTATCAATATGAGATCTGATTAATATTTACTCTTCGTGTTCTAAATCTTCAATTACTCAAATCAAACTTTGTTTTCTCAAATCTCGATAACAATTCTCATCAATTGGTATCAGAGCAGGATTCAAACTGCTTCGATCTGATTTTCGTGTTAGAATCATTTGCTTTTTGAGTTGCAACTTTACTCAAAATTTTCCGCGCATTTTGGTTTTGAAAATCACATTTGATCTTCAGATTTGAATTGATTCTGTTTTTGAATTGTTAAATCGAGTAATCGATTAGTGATTTGTGATCAATTCAATTGATCAAATTCTCAATTTCATCAAGTTTTTCAAGCTTTCTGAAAATTTCTATATTCATCAATGGCGAACTTCAACATGAATACAATGACTTCCTTTTCTCACTTGCTTGGTTCTTCAACCAAAATTCCGATGTTAATTCCAGAATACTATGATCAATGGGTTGATAGAATGGAAGATTACTTAAATGGAATTGATGAAGAACTTTGGAATTGTATCGATGGAACAGTGCAAGCTCCTGTTAATGTTCAACCAATTGGTCCATCTACTACATCTACTGAAGTTGTTGATCAAGAAAAACGGTTGAAGAATAATGAAAAGAGGTGCATGAGGGAACTAAGAGGTGCTCTTCCTCCTGTGGTTTATAATTACATTCGTAGTTGTAAAACAACAAAGGACATCTGGAATACTCTAAAAGAGAAGTATCAAGGTAGCGAAAAGACGAAGATCAACTCTGTGAAGCAATGTCTAGTTGAACTGAAGGAATTCAGACAAAAGGATGCAGAAACTCTTGAAAATTACTATGATCGTCTGAATGAGCTTATGTTTCGCTGCAATAGGTATGGAATCACTAGGTCTCTCATGAAGTTCAATTTAACTTTCATTATGGGTCTTCGCAAGGAATGGCGAAGTGTGAGCATGATGATTAAGAATCAACAGAGTTTTGATACAACTAAATTGAATGATCTCTACAATCAACTGAAAACACATGAATATGAAGTTTCAGAAATGTATGAAGAATCAAAACAAAGTATTGGAGGTCCTTTGGCTCTTGTTTCAAAGGTATCAGAAACTGATGTTAATGAAAAGGATGGTTCAGATGATGAAGGATTTTTGATGAACTGTGATGATGAAGCTGTGGCATTCTATTCAAACAACAGAGTTAAGAAGTTTTTCAAAAAGCCTTTTAATCCAAAAGGAAAGGCTAGTGATGTGAAGAATGAAGTCACAAAAACTGGAGGGGAGGAGAGGAAGAAATTGGAGAAAGTTGATGAGAAACAAAAAGATGCGAAAGAAGTGAAGAAGCTGAAAGGTGATTCAGGATTTTACTGTCACTACTGCAACGGTGCGAATCATTTTGCAGCTGATTGCATGTTGCGAAAGAAAGAAGAGAAGAAGGAAAAAGTTAAAGATGAAGCATACTACTCTGAAAAAATTGAAGAGATATGTTCTAAGACCAAAGGAGTGTCTTTGGTTGCAAAAGGTGAAACTGATAATGAAGAAAGTGGTACGTATCAGATCTGGTCTTCATGATCTAATGATGAGGAAATGAGGCATCCCACACATGGAGCAGTGTTCGCAAGTTTTGAAGATTGCGAAGAGGAAATTTCAGGAAGGTGCTTCGTATCCAAATCCACGGACAAATCACCCATGACAGCCAAGGTACGTGCAATACTTGAATCTTTTAATATTCCTTTATCTGCTTATGATGCTGAAATTGTTTCATTTGATGAAACTGTGACTTATTTTGATTCTGTTATTGTGTCTGCTAGTACTAAAGCTCAAAAATTAAGTATGCAACTAGGTGAGACACTGAGAGAATTAGAAATAAAGAGGAGCAGAGTAGAAAAACTTGAAATGCAGATCAAAAATATAGATTGTGATAGGAATAATCTTACAAATGATGTTAGGTTGTTGCTAGCACAAAGGAACATATATTGTAATTCTGCCAAACGGCTATATGCAAAATTAACTGCTTTACATCATTCTTCTGACATTAGCAAAGAACAACATAGGAAACTATTACCTTTTCTTGAATATGAACGTGAAAAAGTTGATGTTGTTTCTTATGATTGTGAAAGTACAATTGCTCAATTTGACAAAATACCTGATGATAGATATACATATCGTATTGTCAAAATTGATGAATTTTTGAATGCTGATGAGTTAGTTAACATTGTCAATGAAAGTTTGACAAAGAGTGAACAAGTGAAAATCTTATAGAAAACAGAAAATTCAACTCTTGCCTCTAAATTCAATTATGCTGATATTGATAAAAATTCAGATAATGTGAGTGAAATCAGTGAGATAGAAGAGGAAGAAGAGGTAGATTGTTCTCAATTGTCAATAGTTAATATCACATCTAAGATTAAAGGTAAAGAAATTATTGTTGATTCGATAGTAAATGATGAAATTGATAAATCTTTTAACTTCACAACATTGTAAGTTTGATAATGTGGAAGTTGAAAGCTGGAAATCTGATGATAATGAAGAAAACAGAGAAGAAAAGAAAGATTCAGATGAAACACCTCAACGAGTTGTGGTTGATCAAGTGTTTGAAAATACAAAAGAATTTGACAGAATTTTAAATGACAAAGGCGCACATTATTTGGAAACCAACACAGTGGTATATCCAAATTTTGTATGTACTGATAAAACCATTTTTCCAAATCAAGTTTTTGTCACTACTGGAAATGCTGAGAAAGTTCATCCTGAATTCAACAAAATGATTGAAAAAGATAATCTAAAGTCAACCACAGAAGGTTTTTTCGCAAATCAAAACACAGAAGAAAACAATTTAACTCAAAATTCTTATGTGTTTCAAAAACAAAAATCATTACAAAAATGGGTGGTTAAAGGTGAAAAACCAAACAAAATTTTTGAAAAAGTTGAAAAATCAAAGGCTGAAGTGAAATTAAATTCTCATGAATTCAACTTGATGGTTGGAAATTATTCAACAGAAAATAATGTTTCAAAAAGAAAAGCAGTTTTCTGGCAAGTTGTGTCAAATGACAAACCAAGAGATGAAAAAGAACAAATTTCAAAAACAAAATCATCAAAATTTCAGAGCAATAATAAACAAACAAATTTTGTTGATAAAAGTCCATATGTTCGCAAATATGACAACAATCGAAAATTTGAGAATTCGCAAAAATTTGCAAATAATCAAAAGTTTCAAAATGTTGGCAAATTCACGAAAACTTCATCAAGTTTGACAGATTCAACTCATGAAAAAATAAAATTTTCACCAAAACAACCAAATTTTCCAAATCCTTCAGGTTCAAAACAGACCAAAGTTTCATATACAAAAGGAAAATCTGATGTAAGTACAATCAATCGATGGTTTGAAGGGAAAGGAAGAAAATATCAAAGTGGGAAGTTTTCAGAGCAACAAATCAAGAATGCATTTGACAAGTTCGCAAATAACTTTTCCACTGCTAGTTCATCATCTTATCATTCGCAAGTTCCAGTTCAAAAATGGAAACCAGTTATCAAAAATGTGAATGTTGTGAAGGATAAGATTACAATCAATGGAAATCCAAAACTATTGAATGACTATATCTCAATATCTAGATCTGATGATGTTTATATAATGGATTCTGTTACAAACAAAGTGAAAACATGGTTTTTAAATTCAAAGAATTTGTTTCATTCTACTAATGATGGACCCAACAAGTATTGGGTTCCTAAATTCTTTCAATAAATGCAGGTGATGTGTGACGAGCAATATGATTCGAAATGGTATATTGATAGTGGTTGCTCTCGTCATATGACTGGAAGAAAGGAAAACTTGCGAGATTATAGAAGCTTGGAAAATGCAGGAGTAGTCAAATTTGGGAATAATCACAAGTGTCAAGTGAAAGGCTATGGGAAAGTCACAAATGGAAAATTCACTGTGAACAGAGTTGCTTATGTTGAAGGACTTCAACATAATTTGATAAGCGTGTCACAACTTGTTGTTGGTACTGGAAATCAAGTTGTATTTAATGAAGATGGAACTATCATTTCAAATGCGAAGTCAAATGAAATACTTCTCAAATCCAAAAGATATGGTGATATGTTTACACTGGACATGAAACCAGTTGTGGGAAAACTTGCTGTGTGTTTACTATCAAAAGCATCTAATGATCTCAGCTGGCTTTGGCATAGAAGATTGTCACACTTGAACTTTTGAAATATTAATAAACTTGTCACTGAAGATTTAGTTCGAGGGTTACCAGTACTAAAATTTGACAATAATTCTTTGTGTGCAGCTTGCGAACAAGGAAAACAACATCGAGAAGGTCATCCGATTGTGATAGATTCAAAAATCATAGAACCATTGGAACTTCTTCACATTGACATATGTGGACCGTCGACTGTTGCTACAATCAATAAAAAGTGGTATATTTTAGTTGTTGTAGATGATTTCTCTCGATTCACATGGGTGTTTTTTCTCAGGTTGAAATCTGAAGTTGCTCAAACGATGATTGATTTTATCAAAAAGATTGAACTTAGTCTGAAGAAGAATGTGCTTTATCATGATTCTCAAAGATAATTTGTCCAAGTTCCAAGCTAAAGCTGATGAATGCATATTCTTAGGATATTCACAGAATTCAGTTGCATACAGAGTGCTTAATAAAAGAAATAGAAAAGTTGAAGAAACTTTCAATTTAACGTTTGATGATTACTATCTTAAACAGATGGATAATAAATTTGAAAATAAATCAATACTTGTGGATTCAAATACTCAAATTGATAATTCTGAAATCAATGATTTTGATTATGACTTAATTTTCGGAATTCCTGACAGGGCAATTGACGCAGAAAATAATGCTCCTGATAATCAAACAACAGAATCCTCAAAACATACTGATGATTCGACAATAACTACAACATCGATAACTTGTGAAAGTACACCTGATATTCGTATGGAGGAGGAGAATACAAGTATTCATGAAGATAGTCAGCCAACTTTCGAGGGGGAAAATGAAATTGTGAATCATCAAGTTGAGGGGGAGCATTTGTAGAATCAACAGGAACATCATTTTGAGGGGGAGCATCAACACGAAGATCATGTTGAGGGGGAGCATGATGAAACAGAGACAATTAATCTTGATGAAAATGATGAGTTTCATGAACTAAATGATAATTTTTCTATTGCAGGATCTGAAAATGAAGATATGTATGAAGATGCACCATTAGAATTTGATCCTAATTTTCCACCACTTGAGAAATGGACAAGAAATCATCCAAAAGAACAGGTAATTGGTAATCCACAAGATGGTGTGTTGACAAGAGCTCAAATTCGTGCAAAAAAATGAGGTACTGAATGCGAACCAAGAACTATGTATGTTTAATGTCTTTATTTCGAAAATAGAGCCAAAGACAGTAAAGGATGCTATGGAACACTCAGATTGGGTTGTTGCTATGCAATCTGAACTGGCTGAATTTCAACGAAACAAGGTTTGGAGATCAGTTTCTAAACCTCGTGATGTTTCAATTGTCGGATTAAAATGGATTTTTAAAAACAAAACCAACAAATATGGCAATATTATTCGAAATAAAGCTAGACTAATGGTTAAAGGTTATTCGCAACAAGAAGGGATAGACTATGAAGAAACATTTGCACCTGTTGCAAGACTTGAAGCAGTTCGCATATTTTCAGCTTATGCAGCTCAACTTTGATGTTTATCAAATGGATGTTAAATGTGCATTCTTAAATGGAGAACTAGAAGAAACAGTGTATGTTGAACAACCACCAGGATTTATAAATCATGAACATCCTAATCATGTTTATATCCTAGATAAGGCTGTATATGGATTAAAACAAGAACCAAGAGCCTGGTACGCAACACTTACAAATTTCTTGAAACAATCTAAATTTAAACAAGGATCAGTTGACCCCACATTATTTCGCAAGAAAGTTGGGTGTCATCTAATGCTTGTTCAAATTTATGTTGATGATATTATCTTTGGCTCAACTGATCCAGCATTGTCAATTGAATTTGAAAATCTAATGAAAAGTTAGTTTGAAATGAGCATGATGGAAAAATTAATAATTTTCTTGGCTTAAACATAAGACAGAACAGGGATGGAATCTTAATCAATCAAGAAAAATATACGAAGAACTTGCTTGAAAAGTTTGGAATGTCTAATAGCACGAAACTCAGAGTACCAATGGCAGTAGGAACAAGACTAACTCCTTCGTTAGATGCTCCTGCTGTTGATTTAACACTTTATCGAAGCATGATAGGGTCTTTATTGTACTTAACTGCAAGTAGACCTGATATTATGTTTTCGGTTTGCAATTGTGCTAGATATCAAGCTAATCCCAGAGAACCTCATTTGACTGCAATGAAAAATATTTTTCGCTATCTTAAGGGAACAGTTTCTTTAGGACTTTGGTATCCTGCGAAAACGGGGTTTTTCATTCAAGCTTTTTCAGATTCTGATCTAGGAGGATGTACTTTGGATAGGAAAAGTACGAGTGGTGGATATCAACTATTGGATGGGAAGTTGGTGAGTTGACAATCAAAGAAACAAACTTGTGTGGCTATATCAACCGCTGAGGCAGAATACATTGCTGCTGCTGCTTGCACTTCGCAAATTATTTGGATTCAGAGTCAACTTCGTGACTATGCCATAAACATGAAAAAGATTCCTTTGTATTGTGATTCGCAAAGAGAAATTCACATTTGTCATAATCCAGTACAACATTCAAAGATAAAACACATTGTTCTTCGATATCATTTTATCAAAGATTATGTGGAAGATGGTAATATTGAAATTCATTTTGTTAAAACAACTGAACAACTTGCTGATATTTTTACAAAACCTCTTGATGAAAAATCATTTATTAGAATTTTAGCAGGTTTGGGGATGATTAATGCGAATTCAATTTCAAAAACTCATGCCTAAAAGTCTTGTTCAGCAGTTATGACTCAAATTTGTTCAGAGGTTACTGTTCATTTAAAAGCTTCGCATGACTTCGCATCCACATCTTTTCGCATCTGAGATCATAACAACTAAGGTAAGGTTTACGACTAATTTTTTTTTTTTTTCAACTTTTGAAAAAATTAAAAATCCAAAAAGATTTTATTTTGGTATGTTTTTAATTTTGAAAAATTAAAAATCCAAAAAGATTTTATTTTTTTGTTATGTTCTTTAATTTTGAAAAATTCAAAAATCACAAAAATATTTTTTTTCTTTGTTCTTTAAACTTTGTGTGCTGAGAATTTAATACAGGGCTAAAATGCGAAGATGTCATACTTATGTGTTTCTATGGGAAGGTATTAAATTTCTTTTAAAAACTAGTTAGAATGTCCCTAGAAGCATGCTGTTGTATGTCGACCAAAAGCCTCAACAAGACTCTGTGTGTGAAAAGAAAGCCTTAATGAAATTATCACATGAAAATTTCTTCCCAAAAAGGCTTATATTCGCATAAGTCAAAAAGAGCTACCTTACTCTTCTCAAACGAGTTAAGAGTTTTCTATTTTGTACATTATAACAGAGGTACACTTCGATTCTTATCCAATCTTTTTATACCAAACAATTCTTACACTCCAAATTTTTGAAGAGATTTGTCCTTGAGGTTTTTGATCAAACCTATCAAAACCTAGACAAATCACAAGTCTGTGTTTATGATCTAACATCATGAGTCTGTGATGGAAGTGAAACCCAAAAGTCATAAACCTTAAGGAATTGACGGGGAACTTTGTTCCAGATTTTTACGAAACCTTTGTTTCAGTATTAAAAATTTCGAAACTTCAAATCATATTCAATTCGCATGTGTGGTCTTGATCAAATATTCACAACCAACAATGTTTGTTACCCAACAAGATCCAGAACAAATTTTCTTTTGAATATGATTTATGTGTAAGTTTTATTCGCAAATCCTAGTCATGATAAATATTTTCACAAGCCAACTTGTCACTGACTACACTGGTCAAACAAGTAATTTCATTTACAATTTCTCACCTTATGTTAAGGCTGATATGTAATGAAATTTCAAACCAATCCAAAATGTCTTTTAAAAGAAGCCCTTCGATACTTCTCTACAAGTATTCGATTGTAATTCACGGAAAACTACACAAGCTGTTGATTATCTCTCTTGATGATTAACGAAGCAACCTTTGCCTGGGGTTTAACTGGATTCACGTCAAATTCAATTTTTTGACATCACAAAATTCCAAATTTTTTGTTTCTCGTCTTATTCTATTGACACAATGCACACACGAAATCCTTGAGGTTTTGAGTAAAACCAACTCAGACTGATGATTTCGCAAATATGGCATATGACTTCATTTTACATCCCAAAAGTGAAAGAGCCTTGACTCCGTGCGAAGGGTTTTGACGGTTCATTTTTCTTCAGAGGTCAAGGATTTGAAAGTTGTTGCAAAAGAACGTCATGTTCTTTTTGTACAAGATGTGAAGAAAGTTCGGGAAGATGTCAACTATAAGCTTCAAGAGTTGAAATCTGAACTTGCAAAGGAGCTTCAGGATATTCATACTCAAAATGCTGAAGTTCAAAAGCAGATTGCGGAGGTTTCTTCAAGGGTACAAAAGTTTGTTGATGTTCCTATTCTTGAAGCCCATAACGAAGAAACAAAGCAGAAGTTTGATTAGCTGACCAAGTTGATGACTGAGCTTAAAATGGTGGTTTCGCAATCTTCAACAACACAAATTCTCACTCCTGAGTTCTTGTCTCTAAAGATTAATACTTTAGAACAAGCAATTCAGAAAGCTCTTGCTCCACTTGCCAATTTTACTTCTTTACTACCAAGGAGTGCCCCACCTGTTTTCACAGGGGTGCAAGGGGGAGAGAAAAGCTTAAGTAAAGAAGAAGATGCGAAGACAGTTGGGGAAGTTATATCTACTCAACTTAAAACTACTCTTCCCATACTTACGAAGCCAATTTCCTCAACGACAATAACCACAAAAGCGATTGCCAAAGGAATCGTTATTAGAGAAAAAGAAGGAGGTTCAAGTTCAAAACCTCAAACAGATATGGTGGGAAACGGAAAAAGAGATATTGTATGAAAAATCAAAGGAGAAGAAGAAAGCTGAGGCTGAAGCAGAGTTGGAAAGAATGAGGCAAATACAAAGCATTATGAGGCAGAGGGCAAGTGATCCTCCTACAATGAACAAAGGAGATCCTGCGAAGCTTTACTCTTACGAAACTATAGAGTCAAAAGTTGTGGGGAGGGAAATGTACGAATTCGAGAAGAAGCCAAAGACAAGTTATGATATTGCGAATTCAGACAATTGTCAGCTGGATTTTCCAATAAATGAAATGCTATTCACCACTGCTCAGTACAAGATCAGTGAGAAGTTTGATAATCGTGATGATTATACACACATGAAAATCAGATTTCATGCTGTCTTGGGGAAGAATCCAGATGAAGTTTGGTCTTTAATGAAGATCAAAAAGGTGCTGACAATCAAGAAAGATGTATTGTTTGAAGACATGCTTCAAAATTTTCGTTATTTTGTTATCCGAGCAGACAACAAGCAGTATGACTTCACGGTAGCTGATTTTCCTTTGATGAACTGCAATGATTTAATTCAAGTGGCTCTGATTTTGAAGCATATGGAAGAAAATAAGCTCAAAGGCTCTAAGACTGAAGTGTTCAAGATAGGCTTCGCACATGTGAAGACATACATCGACAATTACTTCGATTGTTTGGCTCTTACAGATGAAGAACTGGCTAATGTGTTGGGAAGAGAAGTGAATGTTCCTTGGGAAGAAACTTTATCTCAATCAGCATTATCGAAATATGTTGTTGGGGAAATATGCCTGAAACCTTTCGGCATGGTGTTTTCAGGAAGAGATACAAAAGGGAAACCTAAGAAGTTCTTGTTTAAAGTCTCAGAGGTGGAAAGATATAATTCTTCGCAATATACGCACTTTATTGTTCGTATGAACAATTGCAAGAAGAACAATGAAGGAGACAAGAAAGATCTCAAGAAGGTGATCTCCTGGTATGGAGAAGTGCAAAAGACAATCCACTCAGTTGTTCAAAAGCTTATGGGATGAGTAGCTTCGACTGTTTACAAAGGGGGAGATTGTAGATGTAAAATTGTAAAAGTCGAATATAGTGTTTTGTATAGTTTCGCATTTTATGTTATTTTGCTAAGTCATCTTTATGCAAAGTGAAATGTCTAGACTTAGTATATTTTTTGTACACTCATATTCCCTATAAATAGGGACTGAGGTTAGAAGTAGAGAGAGACTTTTTCGGAACAAATATCTCTTTTCTGTTTATGTTGTAATCAGTCTTTATCAATATGAGATCTGATTAATATTTACTCTTGGTGTTCTAAATCTTCAATTACTCAAATCAAACTTTGTTTTCTCAAATCTCGATAACAATTCTCATCAATAAATATTTTTTTAGTTTCTAAAACATAAATATTTAGTTAATACTTAAATATTACATATGATATGTTGTCATTAACTCATATCCCGTTTCTTATGATTTTATTTTTAGCTTCTATGATCCATTTCTTCTTCTACTTTGCATTTTCATATATGTCTAAAAACACTAAATTATAACAAACTACAAAAATATAGTTATATTGAAAACTGAACATCATTAATCCATTTAAACTTCCAATAAACCACAACATTTTATATAAACAGAAAACAAACCATTTAAAATGTATATTAACAATAATGTTAAAAAAAAAGTTGTTCACCGTCGGAACCAGCTTGCCGCCGCCGCCGACAACAACTAACCGGAATAACGCTAGAGACAAAACGAGAGAAAAAGAGATCGTGAGAAAGACCACCGGAAAGACACCATGAGAAGGACAGAATGAGAGATATAGCACCGTGAGAAGACCGCCATCGAAACCTCAGCCGGAAATCATGCCATCACCGTCGCCGGAAATAGCTTCATCGCCGGAAATCGCATCCGGCGTCTCTGGCTCTCATTCTTGACGGCTGAATTTGTGTGCTAGGGTTTAAACAAAGTAAGCCTTTTATATATCTTATATTTTAAATTAACAGCCCAAATTTTAAAGATATGTCATTTTAAATCCCCTAAATTTAAACATTTTATAATTCCTTTTTATTTTTTTTTATTTTTCTTATGTCCTAGAAATTTGAGGATTTCGGAGATAAACTCGAACTCACTCTGCAAACGGATTAAATTTAAGGAAAATTATGATTTTTTCTTTCTTTTAGTTGAGATGGTTTTGGGGGACTAATGTGATGTTTTATGTGGTGGGGAATTTTGGTTTTAGAGATAAAATTTGTTTTCTTTTTTGTTTTGCATTTTAAGGTTTGGTTGTTTTAACGTGGCACCATATCAGCGTCAGATTAAAATATGCATCTATCTTTTTTTTTTTTTTTTTAATAAAGAAAGAACACCATTTGTGCTATTATATCATAAATTCATAATCCATGTTTCCTTATAATTCATACAATTTTTTGTTTAATTGTTACCATTAATTAACTTTTCCTTATAATTCATAATCATGATTTTTTTGTTTTATTTCACTTTTACAGGAAAAAATGGCTAATATTTTGGATTTTTCTACCGATCAAGTATGATTTCTAATCATATATATATATATATATATATATATATATATATATATATATATATATATATATATTTGATATATTTATCAATTTTTTAACATTAAATTTTTGTCTTAATTTTTAGGTTTTTAGATCTCTTGAAGATTTGAAGAATTGGGTACAAAATATTGCGCGTTCTCAAGGTTATGTTACAGTCACTAAACGATCGAAGGCAGCAACTTTTGGATTCAAATCTAAAGTATTTCTTTGTTGTGATCGTAGTATACCCAGAAATAAAAAAAGCGGAAACAAAAAAATTAATTGTCCATTCGAATTGATAGCAAAGTATTTGAAGGCACAAGATGGTTGGAAGTTACAAGTCGTACGTGATGATCACAATCACGAACCATCAATGTATATGGAGGGTCATTCATTTGCAATGTGATTGTCGGATAAAGAGACTCGTTTGGTCCATGATTTGACAGAGCTGAATGTTAAACCACTAGATATTTTGTCAACAATAAAGCAACAAAATGAAAATAACGTGTCTTCACTGAAAACTATATACAATTGTCGTCATAAGTTTATGATATCTCAACGAGAAGGTAGAAGCCCGATACAAAATGTCATGCACATTTTGCATACTAAAGGGTATAGTTATGAGTATCGTTTAAACGAGAGCACTAACGAGTTAGAGGAGTTGTTTTTTGTGCACCCAATATCGTTACAGATGTGGCAAGCATTTCCGTATGTGGTGTTGATGGATGCTACATATAAAACAAACAAGTATAATCTTCCTTTTCTGGAGATTGTTGGTGTCACTTCTACGAGACTGACGTTTTCCATAGCTTTCGCATTCATGCATAGCGAAAAAACAAGCAACTACGCATGGGCATTGACTTGTTTGAAATTGACGATTAACGATTCTTTTTGTCCCTGTGTCATCGTCACCGATAGAGATTTGGCATTGATGAAGGCGTGCGAAGATGTTTTTCCACAAAGTAATCATTTACTTTGTAGGTGGCATATATTCAACGATATAACAAAGCATTGTAGGAAACATATCAAATCAGATAAGACTTGGGGTTCTCTTCATCCAATATGGAAGAAATTAGTCGAATCTCCGACACCGAGTGCATACATGCAAGCGTATGCAGACCTTCAATCGTTATTGTCCAAAGATCCAGGTATCATTAATATATATATCCTAAACTCTTAATTTATTTAACAATTATTATTCATTCAATCATATTAATTTGATTTTTCTTCACATTTTAGTTGTTTTTGGGTATCTTTACAATACTTGGTTGGAGAAGTATCCCGACAAATTTGTATCATTGTGGACCGACAAAAGTACCAATTTTGGAAATTCAACAACAAATAGAGTTGAGAGTCAGCACCCTAAGCTAAAAAAACACCTAGCATCTCGAAAATGTGATTTGGATAAATTCAAATATGTTATTGAAACAGTTGTACAGTCATATGACACAGCTATCAAAGAGAGTTTCACAAGGAGCATAATCATTCGTAAACCAAAATTTAAGGATGAGATATTCAATTCACTACGACATCATGTTTCAGAGCATGCTTTGGATAAAATCTTAGAAGAGCTTTGTCGGTTAAAAGGATTTGTACCAACTCTTGAGAATTGTGGCTGTCAACTACGAACATGTTTTGGTTTACCATGCGCTCACGAACTCGCGATGTATGTCGATGCAGGTATGTCAAATGTATTGTATTAAATTGACAAGTTTTATATGTTTAATCACTTTATAACATTTTGACTTTTTTACTATAGGTTCACCTATTCCGTTGGATTCAATTGATATTTTTTGGAGAATGCTTGATTTTAAGCCCTGTGTATTTGTGGATTATGGAAATCTTAATGTTGTTGATCATATGCAAAGGTGGAAGGAAAAATTCAACAATCAACCAGATCATGTCAAATACAGTTATATAAGGATGATGGAAGAGATAATCGATCCTTCAAAAATTATGATCAATGAACCTTCGGTTAAGAAAAATAACCGTGGACGCCCAAAAGTGAAGCGTGGTCACCATCAAAGTCAAGCTCCTCACCGATACAGTTGTTCAGAATTGAATCAGGAACCACCTAGGCATAGTTCATCATTCTTCGACTTGAACGATGAACCGACTAGGCATAGTTCATCATTCTTCGACTTGAACGATGAACCGACTAGGCATAATTCATCATTCTTCGACTTGAACGATGAACCGACTAGGCATAATTCATCATTCTTCGACTTGAACGATGAACCGACTAGGCATAATTCATCATTCTTCGACTTGAACGATGAACCGACTAGGCATAATTCATCATTCTTCGACTTGAATGATGAACCAGCTAGGCATAGTTCATTCTTCATGGGCATGAACGAGGAACCAATAGACCAATGTTCGTACCAGTTTGACTTGAATGAGGAACAAACATGCCAATGGTCGTACCAGTTTGACTTGAAAGAGAAAGCAGCGAAGGAACATAGTTCATTACTGAAGGAAATTCCATCAATATTTCATCCGTACATCACGTGTATACAAAATGTAAGGGGTGATGGAAATTGTGGTTTCCGATCGGTAGCTGTTTGTCTCGGGTATGATGAAAATGAGTGGCTTTTCATTCGCCAACAATTGTACGACGAGTTATTGACGTCATATGAAGACTATTCTAGAGTTTTCATTGGATGCAATGGAGTACTTGATTCATTGTCTTTCTTCATGACAGATAGGACAGCACCACCAGAACACTATATGCTTATGCCTCAGACAGGTATTCTGATAGCCAACAGGTTTGGTGTGATTGTCCAATTTTTGACCACAGTGGGCCCTGTAACCTTTTTCCCTCTATGGAGAGGTCCTAGTGAGTTTCAAAATCATCGTGTCCTTACATTGCACTTGTATACATGAATCACTATGTGATGGTACAGTTAGAAGGAGAGTATCCGATGCCTCCTATTTCAGCACTATGGATCCGCCACAAAGACC